>NW_011948427.1:4790433-4822789 GCF_000503995.2 Ceratosolen solmsi marchali | reverse complement strand
GGAATGGGGCGCTTATATTGCAACGCATTTGTGTCGTGTCGTTCCACGACGCGCTTACATTATCAAGAATGGATATCCAATAATAATTTACTAAATAAGAATCTTTTATGGGAAATACGAATTATGGATATTTTTCTATGGCAATGCATATTAATTTTTTAAGTAATTTCGTTGTGAATCGCACACTCATTAAAATAAAATATACGATCTTCTTCTTCTTCTTCTGAGTATTTTCTATTTTCTTCTACGATTTTGCGAGCATATTTATTAAAAAGTTGTTTATTAAAGAGTTGCTTGAAACGAGCTGCTTGAAATATTAAAGGAAAATATTAAAAATGTATATATAAATAGTTTTTTTATCAAAAGTAGGGAAATTATCTAATTTTTATAAATCATTTACGATTATAAAGTAGCTTTAATAATATAGTGATAAATCATCATTTACTAAAGCGCGAGATCCCTTAGTCATTACGGTCTGTGGTGACATTAAAATAAAACTTGGAAAATCTTGGATTCGCGTGCACAGACATCCGAGTCTTTTGTGCAAAGAGTCTCTTGTGTGGGAAGAAAAGCTCCTCATCCAGCTAATTTACATCTTTAGCTTTTCAGTATCTTTGACTTCATATCTTTATATATATATATATATATATATATATATATATATATATATATATACATATATATTATTGTAAAGACTCGAAATTTGCAAAGTCGTACTCACCTTTCCCTCTTGCGCTCCCAGTCGCATTCTCGCTCCCTCTCGATGTCCCTTTCGAATCCAGCATCTTTGTCGCAGGGTAACGAAACCCTGAGATCGCGCTGCGGCGAGTCCGGCGGTGAATTTTCCCTGCCATATTTGAGATTGAAATGCGAGGGGGAGCGTCGGTGCTTCTTAGCGAAGATACCGCTATGTTGGCTGTAATTCTGCTGCTGCTGTTGCTGCTGCTGCTGATGATGCTGCTGCTGCTGTTGCTGTTGCTGATGCTGTTGCTGGACCTGACACTGTTGTTGTAATTGCTGTTGCTGTTGCTGATGGTGATGCTGCTGATGCTGTTGCTGATGCTGTTGGTACTGCTGCTGTTGCTGTTGCTGATATTGGTGGTGGTGGTAGTGATGGTTGTGGTGATTGTGGTGGTGGTGGGCGTCGTCGATCGCCCCGCAGGCCCCTGAGATCTGGGGATGAAGATGGGGGTTGGGTCGAGCAGGAGTCGAGGTAAGTACGAGGGTCTTGAGGGCGGCGACCTCCGCTGCCAGCATCTCTGACTTCATGCGGCTCTCCTCAAGAAGACGCTCGGCGTTCGCTTGCCGCTGGTTAGCCTCGCGCACCATATTGTGTGCTTCCTGCAAACGATATCACTCTTCATTAAGATGAAATTGATGGGTCGATGCTACGGATCGCGCTTGGATCGGATTATTTCATTACCGTTGATATATCGAATATTGTGTATATGCTGTATACGCTGTACCGATTTATAATTCTAAATTTTTCACATTCACAACATTTCAAGCGTAATTCACAATTTAATTCAAATCATGGCACAATCAGGGCGAACATAATGCTCCTGTACTTTGTTATAATTTTTTATCAATTCTGAACGTATTAAATAACACAAATAATTTGACATATATATATATATATATATATATATATATATATATATATATATTCCGTAAAAGTTCGATAGTTTTATACAGTCGATATAATATTAATACACACCTATACAAATTTTGTCTAAAAATTCATTATAAAGTACGTATTTAGATTTTTAGTTAGTTAAGAGAATTGAATTGAATATACTTTCATTTGCATATTTCTATATTTATAAGAGAATGAATTAAAAATTTATGCAAATGTAAATTATCATGAGATTTAATGTGCAAGTTGAACATTGACAACTTCACTTAATTATAAAAAAAATACACACACACGCACGCACGCACGCACACACACGCACGCACGCGCATAATATTTATTTTAAAATATTCGTATATACCTTTCATGTCAAAATTTCAAAAAACATTAAGTGAATTGCAAGTTATATTATAATTAAATGATAAAATATCAATGAATTTCCTAAACTATACTGATATATAATTAATGGATTTGTCAGAATTTTAATAAATGCACATTAGAGTAAATAAATATTTCAAATTTATTTCGATAAAATTAAATTTTTAAACATTTTAAATATATATAGGTAATTGTTACAACATATATTCAAACTGAAAATCGGAATAGAAATTAAAATAAGTAATTCTGCCACTTTATTTTTAATTGAATTTAACGTGTATGAGAATAATTTTAGTTGCTTGAATTATAATAATTGCTCATTGTTATTGTTTTTTTCAACGAAGAACTTTTTTTTTTATAAATGATTAAATGTTGTAAAGAACCCTAAATTATAAACACATTAAAAAAAAAATATTATAATTTTAATTATAACTATTATTTTAATCGATTAAATATACTTGTTTAATATATATTTCTTTCTCTCTGTAATACCATCTTGAGAAACGTGTTTGTAAATAAATTTATAATTTTAACTTTTAAAAGAAATATAAAAAAAAAAAAATCGTAAATTTCAGAGTTATGACATATTGATGGTATTTGATAACTTGGTAAAATAAAAAATTGGATTTTTAACAAGTAAACTTTAATTATACTTTGCTCTTGACAGATGTAACTAAGTCTTTTAATATCGGAAATTCGCATTGAAAATTGAATTGCAAAAAGAGAAATCTTCACCTGAAAGAGACTAGCTGTAAGTTCCTCAAGCTCAGTTTCGACATCTTGGCGGATTCGTGATAGTCTTCCGACCTCTTCGTCCTTGAGTTTGAGTTCTTCGTGGGCACGCTGAAGTTCCTCTTGAAGTTTAGTAATCGTTTGTTCTTTCATCTCCGCTATAGTATGACTCCATTGAACAGTTGATGGCGATGGGGAGTCATCCGATGTATCGTTTACAGGTTCGACTGATGTTGCATCCGGTAAGGATTCGACTTTCGAACTTGTGCTTGATTGGGTTTCAGCCTGCAAAGATATTTATTAAGTTTAAAAGTTTTGCACCATATAAAGCGGATTAGTTCCTATTCGTTTTGAGAGTAAACTGTAACGACATTGGACGACATTCAAACTTGACAAAAAAATTAAAAACTTAAAATTGATTAATCTATTTCTGCAAACTTGTAAGTATTTACAAATTTTGTACAATATATGCATATATATATATATATATATATACAGACACACATACATATATTGATAACTAAAAATTTGCTATTTTAATACTTCTATAAAAAAATTAATGGTTCGATTTGAATTGTAGTATGGTTTTTATTGTCTGTTATTAGGCAAATATTTTATTACGTAAAAAAATAATAAATGAAAGTTTGGTTTTTATTCTTGTCTGTTCAATGTTAATTTTTCTCATAAATAAAGTTGTCATATTCTGAATTTATGAATACTTAAATATTAATATTATTAAAACGATACTTTCGATTGTCATAAGCTATCTGTAAACAATGTTTTGGAAAACAAATATTGACGATAGAAGTAATCGCTTGATCCGCCTGGTCATATATTATAAATGATCGATGAAACAATAATACAGACATTCGAGTTTTAAATGCTTTATTTAGACTACAAAATATAAGATTAAAATCTCCTCTAAAACCTCATACTTTTAATACCACCGTTTTTATTTATAAAATGTTAAATTTACGCATTAGGTTCTATTTAACATTATTTACCTATCATATGTGGTGGCAGCTTATATAAATTTTAATTGAAAATTTAATTATCCTTGTAAAATATCTTATAAATTGGAATTGTCCAAAAATTCTCTTAAATTTTTATTATATAATTTAAAATATTCATACTAATTGCAATAGATTTGATAAAATAAAAAGACGCAATTATCATAAAAGGATCAATGGAAAGTAAGATTTCGTATACGGCAAATGAATTTAATTTACGTTGGAAATTATATGTAAGTTTTCTACGTCAGCACACATTGTACGCGTAAAGTTAACTCAATTTGCCATCATATAATAAGAATAATAATTAGAATTTTCAATTTCCTCTATTATTTTTTTTTTTTTAATTATATTTTAATTATGTTTATATTTATTATTATTATTATAATAGCAAAAAATTTAATAAGAATATAATATAATATAATACAATAAAATGTAATAGTAATAATTTTAATTATTTTTTCTTATTATTCTTTAAGAGAGTGTGAGAGAGAGAGAGAGAGAGAAACAAAAAATTCTAAAAAATCTATTCATCTATAGTCTACGGACGATTGCTACGAGAATTCATAATAATTATATTCGCTCGAATGGAATAAAAGAATCCGTCGTGCTTGAACAATGGCGATGCAAATACAAACTACTCACGTTGATGTCGGTACCAGTCATGTCATTCAGCCTCGTGGAATTTCCATCGCTGGCCTCGGAGATTTTCCCGGTGCACGGCGTCGTCCCCAATTTATCTTCGGACAGTCGTCGATCCAGGGTTTGCCTGGCCTCCTCGCTTGTCGTAGTCGAGTCCTTACCAGTGACCGAAGTTCGCTTCCGACTTAGGACGCCGCGTGGTAGCAAAGTCTCGTTGTACGAAAATATTGAGATTGACTTGCCGCTGCTGAAAATTGACGGAGCTTTTCATATTTAAGCTTTTTATGAATAATTAAAGTCCCGCCGAGTTTGCCGTTCAAATAGAATGGGGTCGAATATTAGCTAAAGCGATGGTAATTTTGATAAGCGCGATGGTTCAGTAGGTTCAAATAGGTTTCAGTCAGGAAACATTAATACCTTAAATTCATCAAATACATTTTCATATTTGATTATAGATGTTAAATGCTTTTTTTTAATTCTCCAAATGTACTTGAGATCTTTTATTTGCTTTCTTTTCGTAATAACACGGGCAGCTCGTATATTACGTATGGAAAGTTTATACCGCCAAGATTTACTCAGTTACAAATAATTGCATACAATTATTCATCCATATAGTAAAAGCAATTGCGCCAAAATCTAATTGATTTTATAAGTAAAGGAAATTTTATATCGAAGTCACAAAGTTGTATAAGTATTATTCGCGTGTTCATTTAATCAGAAGATATTTAAAATCAATTGGAGACATTAAATTCTTTTGTTAATCAACCTATTTTTTTCCAATTATTTGAATCTTATTGATAAAAGTGTAATTTGTTGTTAAATATCTTGAAAAAAATATTAAACAACGAGACAATATATAAATGAAGGGTATCCGGATTTTTAATATGTTAATATGCTTTTTTGTAAACAGTTCATGAGATAATTAAAGTGAAACCCCACTTTAATTTTTTTACGAAATAAGCTGAGTTTTATTCGAATAGAAAATTACGATACGTAAATAAAGTAAAAAAATAAAGTATTTTTTTTTAATGTTATGTTATTTAAAGTATATTTGTTACTTTGTTTGTTATTTTTATTGAATTCAAATACACTTTATCCATTTTCAATTAATGTAAATTTAATTTAATTTATTTTATCATCTTAATTTATGTATATATATATATATATATATATATATATATATATATATATATATATATCAATTATCTACAAATATTTTACAATGTGCTTCTTACGTAATAAATGTATAAAATTTATCTTACTCATTATATTATTACTGCTATTCTTACTAAATACTCAATCGTTTAATACGAAAATATACACAGTCAAACAAAAAAAAAAAAGAAAAATGCGATTTATAACATAATAGAAATTTTACAAATAAATGAAGAATGTGTCAGTTTTTTAACAGATGTATTAGTGGCAAACTCTTAGGCTTACTCGAGTATTGTTTATCAAAAATTATCATTAAATTAATAATTCTATACGATATATCATTGTTTAATATAACCTATTAATCTTAATTTGAATAATTTGTAAGTTACATCTATAACAAGAAATTACATACTTATATTTTTTAACATAATTAGATTTATATTTAGCACTAAAAATACAAAAATAATAATTATTTTTATGATATAATGGTTAGTATGAAATTTTAAATTATATCATTTTTACGTATTTGATATTTAGATAGAAGGACAAAAATTACTTTTACTAAAATTTTTCTTAGGCTTAATTTATGCCCCAGACGATACATTTAAATAAAAATAGCTTATTGATTTTTCATGGAATAAATTGTTTTTGCTGAACTTGTAATGCAAATGATACCGCGTCTTTTACTTATTTTTGAAATGGTTATTTTAATTATTCATTTGTGTGATTTTAAGTGGACTTTGTTGACACATTATTAAGAGAAAATAAAAAACCAGTCGAAGAATAAATGTCCATTGATTAAAATAAACTTTGTTCGTGGAAAATTCCATATCTAATGCACGATGAGTGTACAATTTAAAATAGAAGAAGGTATAGTTTGGCAAAACAATTTAATTTACCTTTTGATTTATATATAATTAACAAATAAATAAATAAATAAGTTTACGAAAGTACATGTACACATAGCAATTATAATTTGGAGCATCTCTAATCCATTATACGAGGGACATATGCTCGCATTATATCCAATGAATATTTACATTACATTAGGAGGAAGAGTATCATAAATAATGAAAAGCCACTATTTCTATTAAATTAGCCTTCAATTATATCTACGAAGTACTCAAAGCACAATAATTCACAGATTTACGGAAAATTATACTTATTAATTTTCCAAGGTAATATTACATAGTGAAAGATATGGAATGAAAGTGACTCAAATCTTGGGTCGAGGGATTAATAAAAAGACGGGAAAGTAACATTATTTAACCTACCTGGGGCTGCAGTATTTCGCATCGTCCTCGTCGAAGAGGCTCGTGGGCTCGTCGCGCTCCTCGTCAGCCTTGTAGCCGAATAGATCAGTGGCCGCTCTCGCGAGGTCGCTCTTAAGGATGGGATGGGGCGCGTGTCCGAGGCCGGGGCCCGCTGCGCAATCCGCCTCGTCACCGAAGAGCTCGTCTTCGTCGGTCGTATACTCCTCGTCGCCGGTGGTACCGGTGCTGCCCGCGCGCCGGTGCTTCGTCGTAAGAGGCCGATACGCGTACTCGCTCGAGCCCGTCGTCGTCGCCGAGTCGCTCGAATCCATCGAGTTCGGCTGCTGCTGCTCCTGCGCCGACTTCATCTCACCTGAAAACCAGACGATTTTTGTAAGTTATTCAGAGAAGATTGGGATACGCTTAAGGCTGCTGTCTCAAAAGGGAGATATATATATATAGAGAGAGAGAGAGAGAGAGACAGAGATAGAGAGAGAGAGAGAGAGACAGACAGAGAGAGAGAGAGAGAGACTCTGATTCTTCTCGCGATAACCATCTAATCGAGCCTACATCGCACGTATAACGGTTACTATAAAAGGGATAATATCTAGCAGAAGCTGTCGACATTTGATGTGTAAAGACGTATGCTCTCCGAGCCAAAACTCGACTTTCGACTCGACTAATCTTAATCTTACGAAGTACAAACACCAATCACCGTTAACAAGTATCTAACGGGACAATCGTTTACATATATTCCGTCACTTTTATTTTTGCTCATTAATTATTGGTTCATTCGATCGCAAAAACATTTTTCACTCCAGTCTCGTCACAATACAAAGTTTTAACAATCTTTAATTTATATAATAAATATGAATTATTTTTATTATTTACATATTCTAAGACATTAGTTTAAAATTAATGATATACTGCAAATAGACTTAAAATAGATATACATATAATGTTACAATTGCAATTGTCTTCTTGTAATTTGATGTATTGAAATAAGTTATTTATGTAACAAATGTATAAGATTTAAAAATAATTAAATTTTGACTTTAATAATGAAGACTCGTTACATTAATTTTATGTACGATTTACTAAATGCATGTAAAAATTTATTAACTTTAAAATCACCAGCTTAATTTCATACATCTATGCCTTAACTTCTTTTATGCATTGTATTTGATTTAGTTTTTTTTTTTTTTTTTGAATTTACCATGCTGCAGTTTATTGTAAATTGACAAATATGCATTGGGAATTTTTCTGCGAGTGTAAGATCATTAGCCGTACACGCCAGATTACAAATTATAATTAATCCATTTATTTCTCCGAATTAATTCTATAGAAATAAATTTAAAATTCTATGAATTCCTAAAGGCTAATTAGAAAATAATTTCATTATAAACATTAGATGATAATTCAAAGTGATATTAACTAGAGCAGAATTAACCATACTCCATGCTATTAAACTTTCGAAAATATCAATAAGATATTAAGGAATTGCTTGAAATTTATGATATCAAGTAATTTAATAATATGCTTATTTTCCTGCTGTTAATAAAAATTACCTCTCTAATTTAAGTCAGATCTTCTTTTTTCTTTTCTTTTTCATGAGTGAGAAACAACAGCGTATGTTATATCATTAAATTGTACGGTAATTAAGGAATGGACTAAGATTTTCATAATATTACTATGAATAGAACAAAGACTGATATATCATTAGATCGTTAAACCCTTCGTACATTTCCGTCAGTACGTATTCGCAAAGCAATTATTAATGAATTATGAACAATTATACAATTGGTAATAGACAAGATTTTACACGAATGTAACGACTCCTGCTGACATAAATTTTTCTCTCCGTTCTCTCTTAATATATTTTTTAAACAATTACATACTTTTTCATGAGAAAGTTTACCTTTATATAAAAAAAGAATAGTAATAATAATATTAATGATAATGATAGAGGCAGCGATAATGAAATAGTAAATAGTAATAATAATGAATTTTTATTCTAGCCTACTCTTTGTTATCTGTTTTCTGTTTTTTTTTTTTTTTTTTTTTTTTTTTTTTTTTTTTTGTTGTCTTTGTCATTGTACGGCAGTAGAGCCGTAAAAGAATTTACGCTGTGAGGACGGGGAAGGTGTTTCTACATGGGAAATATAACCGCGGCTTTAAAAATGTATTAAAAGTAATATTGTGAGTGCAACACAGGCGCCTGTGAAAGGGCCTTGCGTGAAGTCTCGGTCGGTCATATGCGACGATTATATCGTAAAATAATAAAATCCTTGGGGCATGCAAAGTCGAAACACGAGATACGTACGTCCTTTGAGTAAAACTTTCAAAGAAAAATCTCTCTTTGCTCCCCAGGAAATTTGTCTCTTTCATTACAACGTGCCACTTAAAAGAAGCTGCGTTGCAAAAGCTGCCCAAAGTAAGATAAAAAGAAAAGGAAGAAAGCACTCCATGCTACCTCCATGCGTAAAATGCTCGCGGCACGGAATTTCAAATTTTCGCACCTGGTGTCCCCATTAAAAATGCCTTATTATGGCTAATGCAATATCGGGGCCCAATTAAAGTACAATCGTTTAGCTGTCGATCACGGGCCCGAGAAGCGAATCATTTTGCTCTACGGCATAATGTAGCACTCCTCGTTGCTTTCGAGCACACGCGCACTTTTTGCAATGGTACGAAGGCAAAAACAAAAAACAAAAACAAAAACAAAAAAAAAAATAACGAAAAAAGAAAAAGGTGAGTCGAGGAAAGAAAAGAGAGTAGTCGCTGGAAAAGCGAAAGAACGCGCGGCGATATATTCCACAAGTATTCACTGCCACGGCGTGTAACAAAGTTTCCGTTCTCACGATTTTGCTACGGCCGACGGCCCGAGAAAGCAGTCGACATTTTGCGTCTCTCTTACGCGGCTTTGTTGTTTGTCTTCAACGAAGCCGAGATCGAGGTCGTGTTTGCTGCTTGGTCCTCCTCTGTCTTTCTTCATTTAAAGACCACCGTGAGGCGCGGGAGTCGCCTTATTTACTTTTCCTCGACACGTCTTTCGCAGAGATTTTGCTTGTAAAAGTTATGTGGTTTAGAAAATTTGCGGAATTCGGTGAGAAAGTAACAACGATTAGCTCAAATTCTGAGAGTCTTTCGTTCCGTAATTGCTGGCAAAAGTGCGATGGCGCTTTCGTATGTAGAAGCAAACGGATTTCGTAAGAACCACGTCCTCTGCGAGGTACACGATGTAGGAATTGTCGTTTGATTTTGAGAATGTGCGAGCAAGAGAAAACGCGGCCTCGGAAAATCACACGCTATTTCCTATTATATATTTTAAAATTAGAAAAATCGATGAATTTTCAATAGGTTAATAGGAAAATCCTTGCACGGGAATTATTTGGCTAATTAATCGTATCGTTAATCAAGATAATATTATACAAGCGCCCCTATTACAACGATTATTCTATTCAAATTCAATATCATTTGTACATATAATATTCCTCAAAATAATTTAAAATACAATCGAGATGGTTTGTCGGCAATTATTTTATGCAAGGCTGATTAGGCAGAAACGACGTCGAGAATTAGATGAGAAAGAGTTTAGGCCGAAGTAAATAAAGACACGATTAAAAATTTAAATTTAAATTTAAATTTGCATACGTTTCAATGGCATTTTCCCATATAAATTCACAAATTCACAAATTCACAAATTCACAAATTCATTCGTCATCTCTATTCTAGTATTTAGTAATTATATGTAGTAATTCTACTATTAGCATCCTAGTAATTAGTGAATTAATTAATTGTCCAACGTTTTAAAATTCACATTTCGCCTCCTCATGCAGCAAAAACCTATCATTGAACAATTAAATATTCCATTATATCGGAGTGAATACTCCGAGACCAAGAATTAATAGCAAAATTCTTTTCAATATAGTAGAAATAATATAATAATAAATGACCATACGCGGCAAAGAATCACTAAATTCTTCGATACGTTCGAACAAATTACAATATTACTGTATTCGTATTACCGTTATAATATGGCGAATATACTACGTATATATATATATATATATATATATATATATATATATATATATACTTTTTATAAAACGATTTTTTATACGCGATAATAAACTTAGGAATGGTATCGTGTAATGACGTAGTAAGGTAATGAATGAAACGGCATGTAGGATAAAACTTGATATTATGATAGAAAGAACCTAATGGAAAAGGATTGAAAAGATAGGCAAACGCTTGTAAAATAAAAAAAAAAAAAAAAAAAAAAGAAAAAAAAAACTACATTGTAAATTCGTAGTGTAGCATCTTAATGTTGTAGCATCGTATTGATAATCGGTATCGATAATAATGTAATGAACAATAACATAACGCCCCTATCGCTTCTCGATAAAAGTGCATTTATTTCCTAAGGCACGTTAAAGAATAATCGCGAGCACTGAAATAGGCTCACAAATGGCATAGATAGTGTACCTAGTGCACTTTTGCGAAGTAAATCGGTCTATCGATCATCTATCGTCACGAGTAACTACGTTGAATAATAATTGGTTTAGCCGATGTGCTAACAACTTACGCGATAAGTCGCGGTCAAAGCGCGAGGAAGCCTTTCCGCCAGTTTTTCTCGCGCTAAAGCTTCCCGGGTTACGTAAGACGAGAGAAAAGCTGCGTCGTCCGCGGGACGCCCGTAATTAGAAGGTCGGCTCTCTCGTTTTCCGCTTGGCATTACCCTCGCCTGGGACTAAGAAGATGTTTGGCTGCAGGTGCGCGTCATTATGGATGCTTTTCTTGGCGAGGCTCGTGACGCAATGCCTCAAGGCGTTGTCCGGCCTTTGACGTGGGAATTTAGATGTTGGTGTGACTCGAGCGCGCAAGACTATTTCCGAGCTGGTGATAGAATCTTCGTATTCGTAAGTGGCGAATCGCAAGAGAAATATTGTGACGTTAAGAGCGAGGCTAGGGCTATTTGTCGATTTAAAAAGAATCGCTAATGCAAGGAGTTTCGTTACATAATTACTTGCATTAAAGTACAGCCTACTGTTATAGAGAGTATATTGTGCTGTCGACAAGTCAGCAGTTGTATTTGTCAATAAAATTATATTTTTTATTACGCATTAAGTTATCGGAGAAGAGCTAAGACGATATTTATTGCAAAGTGGGCTTTTTCAAAACACTATAATTATTACAAAAAAAAAAAAAAAAAAAAAAAAAAAAAAAAAAAAGCTTTAAATAATCAATTACAAGGATATTGTATATTTTTGTATATTATTACGGTGGCTGTTCACGTATACTTTTACATGAATTTCCTAAAGAGAAAGCTTTGACATTTTATGTACGTATATTTAAATCATCCTAGCGCGAAAGTTTTGTTTCCATTAAATAAATTTAAATGCATATAATAACTGCTTTATTGTTAATTACGCGCACGTGAAAATTAAATAAAGAGGCTGATAATTAGTGAAAGTTGATTTTTCACTTGATCTTAGTCGACCATTAATGATTCGCTAAACATGGAAAAACTTGGAAAACTTGTTATTATAAAACTCCTCCGACATCCTTATAAAGATATACTTTTTATTTAAAGTACATTCAGAAGTAAATTAGTTTTCGCAACATTAAACCTATGCGATATATTAATTTTGTGTTATATTAATAATTCATGAAATTAATAAGAGCTACTTTCAATATTATTAAAAGTATTATTAACGAACCGAACAAATTAATTACGCGTACTATTAAACAGTTAAATTATTATTAATAGCAGACAGAGAAGTTAATAAATACTTATTATTGAAATGCCATTATAATTAAAAATTTCATGTCATTCCTATCTTTGTGAAACTATTGATAAGCGACAATTCTTAGGCAGAGATAAAAAATGAATGAAAGAAAAAAATTAATGAAAAAGCACATTACTTACCTGTCCTCGATATATTGATTTTCGATCTAACCCTCTCGTATTCAAAATTACAATAAAATAAATATGATAGCGTGTTACATGAATTAATCGGGCTTTTCCGTGCATTATTCCATCCTCTTACTGTTATTACCTATTACTGTTTTCATTTTTGTTTTTCAATTATAATAATAGAGACAGCGCGTCTCGGATCATTTTAACTAGTCATGATAATGATCAGCCCATAGATCGCAATATTTCACCCATATTCGCTCAATCCTTTTGCCTGTCTCCTCACTTTCGATTGATTCCACTCGATAATACTATTAGCTACTTTCTACATTTATATTTTTTTTTTTTTTTTTTTTTTTTTTTTTTTTTTTTTATTGCTCGCTTATTTATTACATTAGGTTGATAATGTCCGTAGGAATAAGATTTCCGAATAATGAGATCGTTGTTTTAAGAAAGCCGTACAATGAATAATTATAAATTTCAATGTTATAATTATTCCACTGATTGAAGCTTATATTTACTATTGACTTTAGCGTAGAGATTTACTCGCATATGTCTTTTTTTTAAATAAATGGAATGAAATAAGATTGAAATTGAAGTAAAGTTGTTTTAAACTGCCACGCGGACTGTAATTGAATTTGTTGTCTTAACTTTTTTATATCAACAAGTATAATAAAATGTTCGCTATTATAAAGATTAATGATTTTTCATTATCCCATTTACATAAAATCTGATATTATTTATGGCCATCATAATTTACTATTAATGCATATTAACAATTATTAATTAATTAAAAAACAATTAAACGGGGAAACGCTTAGTATGTATTTATTATACAAGGCAACTTAAAGAATTTAGTTTCGCGAAAACAATAGTTTATAAATGTAATAACGAAGATATATGTGAAATATAATATTGGAAATTTTATTATTTGTGTTTCCGGTTTAACTCGATAAACGTTTATAAAAATTAAATTATTTCAATTTACTTTATTTCATACAACTTTGCAGTTATTATTTTTACGAACACATGTCATTCCGTATAAAAAATTAAATATACCGAAATTTTTTTTGTTTTTGTTTTTCTCATATCTGCCATTAATAGTGCTCGTTAAATAAATGAACTATAATTGTTTCATAATTTTAATGCATATTGTTAATTTTAAACCGGCCAATTTATTACTTTGAAAAGTCTTGCTTCATACAATACAACTAATAAATTTTGAATAAAAATCAAAATAAATCTGCTGTATTATTTGTGAAATAAAAAGCATCGTGAGCATGAATATATTTAAGTGCAAAAAATTCTAGAAGAAAAATAGTTATAAGAAATTGCATTCTTTACTGAATTTGGTTAACAAAAGAAGAATATTTGAATCGCTATTTACATAATAAAATTAATCTGGAAAGGAAATAAACGATTGCCTAACAATGTTTGTCGATTCATAATAACGTTCGTGTCTTTATTTATCAATGCAATTTGTGAAATAATATACGCACATTTAAGCGTAAAAAGGTACAAGAAATGGAGAATGCCAGCAGAAAAAAAAAACAGAAGATCGCATATGCTATGTAACAGATACATTTTTTTTCTATCTGTTCATGACATACATTTGTTCTACGATATCAGTGTATCCGTTTTTTTCACTTAACCGATTCGATAAAATATATCGTAAAAAGTTAACAAGATATATATATATATATATATATATATATATATATATATATATATATATAATATAGCCATCGTTACTTCACATTGATAATTTTGTTTTTAACAACTCTGCTTATAAGAGATTTTCAATAGAAAGCGTAATTACTTTAATGATTATTGAATTTTGTTTTAAATCCTAATTGCTTAATGCGACTTTAAATTATATAAAATAAAATACGTGACAAATTTTATTTAAAATAGTATAAATTAAGAAAACTAATGAGTCAATAATTAATTATTTTAATGTATACATTTTTATATTCAATATATGCATAAATGAAATAAAATTCAATTATAAAGGTTATAAAAATTATAGTTACGTTAAAAATGACGATGTATTTGTTTTTTTTTTTTTTTATTGTTTTTAGAAATAAGCGACTCCTTGGATATATATTGCTTGCCAATTAAGTTTTTCTATGCTATATTCAATTTAAAATTTACAAGTTTAAATAAAATTTATCATTCACTGTTACAATTTTTCATTATAATTCAAATATTGAAATATATGAAAAAATAAATAAATTCCCTTAATTAGCATTAGCCGCGAAATCTGAAAAAATTGAATTCAAATTATAACAATACATTATTATTAACAATTATTAAAAAAATATTTTGAAAGATATTTTGAGAATGTTTTAATGAAATAATTTTAATAGTTCACGTATTGTTTATATAATTAGTACTATAAGAAATATGCATAATTTAAACTTTAAATACTTTAAATATAGTGAAACTTTAAAGATTAATTTCATTTTATGAATATTATTAGACGTGTTTTACGTAAATGAATGAAATTTTTCAACCTATTTTCGTTTGATAACTATTTACTTAATAAAGCAACATTATGGACAGTAGTTATTCCATAATTCTAAAAAATAAGAATTTTAAAAATATGCTCAAGCTCATCGATAATAACGATCAAATGTTAAATTATGGTTTTATTATAGAAATAATTATGCCATTAAATAATTTAATGTCTGTAAGTGGAATATGATACATATAAACTCGTAGCATATTATATATATATATATAATAAAAGACTAACCTATCTGCATGATTATTTTTAATTTGTGCAAAGTTAGTAAATTATGATGGAGCAAAATGAGAAAAATAGTGGAGTATTCAATAATACGTATTGTTACATATGAATATTGTGAAAACCTTGTTTTAAACAGCATTTAATTTTCCACATTAAAATTTATGTATTTCACTCATTGCTCGCGAACTAAATATTAATGACTAAACTGAAATGAGCGGGAGAATACGCTTAATTCAAGGCAATAAGTATACCGAAGTATTTTTCATCGCAATTGAGTAAGAACTAGTCTTTCAAAATTACGAGCATCCGTGCAATTCTTCGTGCAGACTTGCGTAGTGAGCCGAGTTTTGACATTAGAAATTGTTCTGGTTGTTGTTAGGAAAGTGCAAGATAATCACGAGTAGTATCCCTCGACAAATAAATAAAGTGCCACTGAACGCGTGCCATGAAGGAAAAAGAATGCCGTCGCGGGAGTTGCGTCATAGTTGAAATCGCGATATCTCGCTACGGCGAATGGCACGGACGACTCGACTCGTCTCGTGATGTTGGAAACCAGATAAATAAATGCACGTATCCTTCAACTTTATAGTGTACGTACACCAGAGATGCGGCAGTGCGTATCACGTGTCACGAGCTCGCAAGCTAGTGTTGTGGTTTTTCTTTCTTGCCTCGAGACTTTTATCCTCCTGGGCATGGAAGTAATTTCGCGACCACTTGGACTAAACATGTTATAAGCTCGAGCTTGTATATGTCATAAGTCATTTGCAGCTTTCTTTATTTGCAGTTAACGTACTTATACAATTCGTGACAAAGTGCGACAATTTTGCATTACCTAGACTATATAATAATAATCGATATGATCTCCGTATACATTTCATGCGAATTTTATTAAAATAGATAATATTATTGAAGCATATAATGCTCAATCATATTTGTTATCGTTGATGCGTATTTTTCAATTTCCTTCTAACTATTTACAAAGACTAACACTTAGACACCCAAATTTATATATATTACAATGAAATATAATGCAAATTTTGTTTGAAGCCTTTAAATTATTTTTTAGCCAATAACTTGCACATCCGTTTGAATTTTCTTGTTTCTCTAATTCTCCTTCTCATCGTTATATCGTATATACTTCCTGCTTATTTCCTTATTTCTAACCTTTCATCGATAAAATTATTAGCAGCTTGTTTATGATGTTTAAAATACTTATCGAGGATATTTTATTGTTTAGGTGAGATTAGAAATACGCGTGCATTATATACCGTAAAAGACAATTTATAATATAATCTAAAATGCAGATTAATTATAACTTTTGATTTTAATAATTTAATTTCATACTTCCAGAAATTGCACTTTAATACTGATTGAATATTGCGGTAAAAGCACAATGCCTTGCAGTTAAAAATTAAATTATTATTGTTGTTGGATACAAGAACGTTATGTCATTAAAAATTAAATAGCTTTAAAAGTTAGATAGACGTAATTAATTATATATTCTCAATCAAAGAATATTCATGGATTATAATGACTGTTAATTTTAATATAATTTCAACTTCTACTCCGTAATATCAGGAGTAATTTAACAAAATTTAACATAATGATATTTTTTAATTTTTATAAAATATTTCGCTCTTAAAATAAAAAGAAAATGTGAATTGTTATGAAGATGTATGCATCGACAAACCTCTGGAATGCGGTGAAGAATAATAATTTATAAAGACCTTTGAATCAAAATCGCCTCGTTTGATTTATGTACATCAATAAATATTTTGATACCTCCTTTTCTTTTAAATCAGACATTGAGGCAAAATAAAAAAATCTTAAAATTGACTTGTAAAACAGTTTCCAGACAAAATTATTCAGGTAGTAGCCAACGATCAGATCTAAAATCCTTTCAGATCCCGATAACTTCATTTGTTAATAAACGTTTCAGAAAAATAATATTTCAATTATATATATATATATATATATATATATATATATATATATATGTATATATTCACATAAATTATCGACATTATTCAAATATCTTTTTGCAACAATCTTTTTTCTAATTCAATTTTTAAATACAACTCTAATTAGAAAAGTTAAATTATATTTTGTCATAACAGATATTTATATGAAGCTATAAGTGGTTTAATAAGAAAAAAGAAGAAGATGGAAATCTGTAAATTTAATTTTTTGAAAAAGATATTTCATTTTGTATATAATAATGCTTCGTTCGCAATTCCTTTAATCTAAAATTCTCAAAATTAATTTTAATTGGACTATAAAATATATTATTTCAAAAGTTCAAATACATTACTTATTTGGTATATTTGATTCAGATTTATTCTTCTTTTTTTTTGTTTTTTTTTTGTTTTTTTTTGTGTTAATTATATTATTCAAATTATATATTCTGTATTATTTATATTATTATTATTATTCCCCCCCCCCCCGAAATTATCACGTACTATTTCCTCGTTAAATTGGTATATTTATTCATTTTGCATTTCTATCGTTTTCTTGCAGCACCTGAGATTTATCGTCAAGCGCATATACTCATGTATAACATATATGTATGCAAAAATTTACAAGCACATGCAAGATAGAGTGCATATTATATCTCTGTTAATTTTTTTTTGCGCTCGCTTCTCTTAACTTTTCAACGATTTCTATTTTATTTTTTGCTTACTTCAACAGAGGAAAATTATCATAGGCGATTCACCCACCATTTATAATTAAAAGGAAAAAATCTCATTTTCCAGTGTAAGCAAAAGATATCCAGAAAATATATAAAGTCAGCATTATTTTGATTTTTTCGTAGCTCTGCAAGTTCGTATGCAGTATCAGTTATGTGTACGGGGGCGCTATTGAAAAAGATTATGTATAAACTTTTCGTAAAAATGAAACATGGATTTAGTAAGTTAAATTAAATGATGAAATATTTTATTTTGCTTTCTAAATTTTACCAAAAAGCAACGGATACGTAGTATTAAAAAAAAAAAAAAAGATATAACATGTGTGAAAGTAAAACTTATTTTGTAGCGTGAAGATGAGGGGGAAAAGAAAGAAGAATAAGAAAAATAAGTATAAAAATATTAAAGAAAATTTTTTAATTGAGAATGATAAACAACATTTAGTATAAAATTTATTTATTATATCTATTTTTAATAATAAATTTAATAAAATTCTCATTTATTCAGAATTTTTCACTCTATAACATCACATAATCACAATAAATTTCAATATGACAAATTTAGATATTTTTATATATTATAAATATTGTTACTGAAAGTGGTGTTAAAGCATACTATTAAAAAAATGTAATTAAATATAATTTTTAATTATCAATTGACTTAATTAATGTACATTCAACTTATTTGGATACTAAAATTGTTTTTTTTTTATATCTATTTTAAATATAAATCAGATCTCTATATGATTCATACGTACATATATATATATATATATATATATATATATATAGAATATTAAATCGTATTATAATTTTAATTTTATTTTTGTAAGTGATAATAAATAAATTTAAAAGCTTTGATTTAATATAAGTAAATTAAATTTATTAATCAGTAATTGTTGGATGAGACGTACGCATTTTGCAAATTTAATTATAAAGAAATACTACTTTAATGATTACCTCTAACTGTAAATAGACGATAATGAACATTTCATTTTCATTTATCCTAAGAACTTTTGAAAATCAGTGAATTTATGCTCATCAATAATCTCTAATGCAAATTTATAAAATTTACAAAATTTATATTATAAATTAATTCATCTATAAATACTACAATTCACTCTATTATTTAAAAAATAAGAATATTGTAGTTACAAGTAGACATTTTTTTTATAACAACAAGTGCACATTGGATTGCTACAAACAATTTCTCTTCGACACATACATACATAACAATGAATGTATGACGTTTTGGTCATATATGCTTGCTATAAATTATCTACACTTTGGAATAGTACTATCAAATAAGTAATAAATATAAAATTTCATTAGGTAATTTCTTCTATCTTTTTTAAGTAATATATAAATAACTTTAATAAATGTGATTGTGGAGAGAAAAATATCAAATAATATATTTTATGCAATTAATAATGTTAAATTAAATCTAACATGTATTTTTTTTTCTAGATTGTTTAGTTTTGAAGGCTCGTTAAAAATTATTTATCGACCGTTTTTAAAATAAAATTTGACGTTATTAGTTATCCAGCAATGGGAAAAATAACTTTTAGTATCTTAGGCAATATAATGTTACTATTTTTCTGTAAAAAGATGTTTAATTTCAAAATATTAAAATGCTTAATAAATAGTAAATAATAAATTAAAACTTTTTTTTGATAAATTATTATAGTAAAATATATGTGAGTTATTTTTTTTTCTTATACTTATTTTTTATAGACAAGCGAGATAGGAAATCTTTAGTTTGCATCTAAATACGCCATTTCAGTATAATTATTACACATTTGGAATATAACAATATTTTTGTTTAATGTTATCTTTTGTATAGTTTACATTAGTCACTAAAGTTAGGAATAAATTTGCCATAATTTTTATTTATTTTAATACATTTTTTAAATATTAAAATAAAAATTATATATTATTATATAAATATATATATATATATATATATATATATATGTATGTATCCATTGTTATATTATATTAAACTCATTAAGATATGCACGCATTTAATTATTTAATAATTATTTAGTTACTTAAATATATTCATCAAGAAACTTATTTAGAAATAAGTCGTATTTTTAAAATTGACCAGAAATATTTATTTGTGTATCAAATATATAGAATATCATTGATACGTGACGCTGCTAATATTAAAAAAATTCAAGAAATATACTCGAGCATTTAGAAACACAGTTAATGTTTTGTTTGTATTTTTATGTATATTTTTGATAAATTATTTAAAATATATTTGCTTAATCTAGTATAAAAGACCCGATTGGGTTTAATATGTATTTGAAATTATTTCGTTTCAGATGGAAGGAAAATGTATTTTCGAAATTCTTATATCATATTGAAAATATTTGTTCAATAGATACTTTAAAATCCATTCGGACATAAGTCATGTTTACCGTAGGGAAATAAAAATATAACGGCGGAAATGCTCAAATATAACCTTTTTATCATGAATTTTTTTTTATTTTCAAGCTGTTTCTTCTATGTGCGTGTATTTCTTTTCTGAGAAAGAAATACATGCTTGTGTGTGAGTGCTTGCTGATTTTTCACCATATTGTTGATAAATTGATACATGAAATTCGCAAAGGAAAACCGCGTGCCACTAACTATAAAAATTGCTATGATTAATTTATACTTTCTATTATGCTTCTCAATCATAATATCACTTTGTACGCTCATAATGGATGCACTCGTTACATGAATTACGACAGCTTAAGTTATATGGAGTTTTGAAGGCGATTTTTAGATCTTAGCCTTTTTAGGAATTAAAAAATCTCACATCCATTGTAGAAAATAATGTATAGGAAGGTGCTTTAAATCCACTTTAATCGTCCTAAAATGCTATAAATACTTTGTTTCTTCAAAATTATTATGAGTATTGCTTTACTAATTAGGATGTAAAGAAAAAGTCGTGAGCGTAACGCTTTTAATACTTTATATTTTATGATTATATGTATTGATTTACGTTGGCTACAGTGTATATAATCTATGACTCTGTATATCTCACATGTTCCAACGAAACTTTCAAGTTTTGGAAGTTGAAATTTTCTCTGAGTATATTTGTCGTTTTTGGCGTTGAAAAGAAGCTTGTGGTTAAAAGAAATGCCATTACGCATCATAACAACTTAATTGCAGTATTTTTTTTTTTTGAAAAAATATCTTTTGGATGAAGAAATGTAGATGAACTTAGTAGTTTTCAAAAGATCGTTATTTTATTATAAAACTTGCGTACTTGAAAGTTCTTTAGAAAAATATCGTCATTGAATGGTTAGTTCGATTTTAAAGTTATTAAATAGCTTACTACTGGAATTTTGGAATCCACAACGGCAGTCAAATTTAAGATTCAAAGATTTATCTTCATTGGCATTTGTAGCTTTGAAAACCAGACATAGTATGTAAACTTTATGAGATATTCAATAAAAGGCTTAATATTCATATTCGAAGGTTACTTAACTTTATTATAGACTTTCAAAATAAAGTCAGTAATATGACGTTAGAAACATAAAAACTATTTAACACATCGAATAAAACAGATGAGAATTATGTAGTTAAATTAAATAGTATCACGATTTAACAAGGCAAATTGGCGAATCATCTCTATAATTTATTTGTTCAAGCGTAAAATTTAATATTATTTTTAGCATTTGAACGTGTTCTTTATATTAAGCAAAAGAAAAGAAAAAAGGAAAGAAGAAAGAAAGAAAGACTATAAAATGAAGCTACGAATTACAGCAAATAAATGGGTCAGCGGTGAAATTAAGTTTATTAGGTAAAAGTCCAGCTATAATAATAAGTTTCATTGGAGCGGTGAAATTTATTATTGAGCGCGAGCTTATCAGTGAAAGAAAAGACTGTTCGATATATTCTCGATGTGCAATACCTTGTGCTGATATTGCTAAACGAAAATACGACGACACGACTACCGTCTTCCTATCCACGTTGACTGTTAAAACGCCAGCGAGGCGGGAGAGGCACACTATCGGCAAAATTTACGTAATTACCATTAATGTTTCGAAATGCAAGTGAGACGCGAAGAGAGCAACGTTTCCCCGTATACTCATTACAATAACGTGTAACCACTATTCTGTCACAAGTCAGAATGCTCTCATCATTTTATAGAGCCAATCCGGCGCCGTCGTAGCATAATATTAGCAGTTCGAGTTGCAATGAGGCCCGTATTGGACACAGTCAGGGTAGTGTAAATGCAATTCCTACGGGGCGCATCCGTAAAAGCCGTGAATTGCCTTAAAAGGCCGAGGATATGTAAAAGAGTGGCGTCCGCGTCGGCGTCGGCGTCCGCTAGAGCAATATAACATTTCTCGTACGATACAAGACCTTAAAATCGACGATGACAACCACTCGTACACGTACCAAGCAGTGACTACTTCCACTTTTAGCGTTTTTATCTCGGCCACGTGTGTAAGGATAAAAGACTGTACGCCGCATCCCCACCATCCACCCACCCATCTACCCAATTTCTATGTATATACGCGCGCTTTTGTGTGCGTATGTTGGAAAGTATCATTGTGACTGGTCCCAATGAAATTGGTCCCATCGACTTTCGTTGGTCGCTCGACAAGCCGCCGGTGAACAATGGCCCGGATCTTCAATTAAGCGAGCAACGCCCCTGGCACCTTGCCGACGAGATGACGATCGATCATCAATTTCCATTGATTCCCCATTAATAGCGCTCTCCTTAAGTACGTTTCACGCGTTCGCTGAGGAGTAGGAGTATTATTCGCGAATGCACAACTACTCGATTCCAATGGCGTGAGTGAGAGGCATAGCTCGCACGAGAGACACGATAAATGCGTTTATTTATTCGCCTTTGTTTTTCGCTAGGCTGTAGAGCGATACGCTGGGCTCATTAGCCTTCGCGTTCACGACACATCCATCCTTAGATGCAAAAATAGTTTACGTTTCTTATTATTGTAATCGATGACCCTGGGGAGCGCGCACTCGAGTCCACTACAATACCCATCGAAGAATTTATTTAATAATTAAGTATATATCGCGGAAGTGATATTGAGCAACTACGTAAATTTAGAAAGTTTTCTCGATGTCGCTCACAGTCTTGTTAATTTACATTTGTCACGAGTAGTCGTGCACTTTCATTAGATTCCAAGGATAAGGATCCGGCGAACATTCGCGTTACAATTGGAAGATTCGAAATTTTACTCTTAACAAGCTGCATTCTCGGCTGTCGATTAAAGGTGGAGAGACAAAGCAATCGAATTTTGGCCATTAATCACCTACGGGGTGGTTAAATATTTGAGAGGAATTGAAATAATCGTTAAATGAAATGTCTTTGGGCACGCAATGCCGTCGCTCAATTATAAAAATGCGCATGTTACTATTCGCAATTGATAAATCGTGACTTTCGACAATATTATGACTCGCTCTACTTTCCCTAAAGCGATCCGAGTTCTCCCAACAGCAGCCAAATTGAGGTATCGAGGAGAATTTTCTCTCCGGCCAATAACGCAGATCGGCGCGTCTGCTTAAGAGGCTCCGGTCGTAATAAAGCCAACGAGCGAAATTGCAATCGATACGGCTAAGAAAAACGGATAAGAGATGGTTTGGGGCTATCGACGATCGACGATCGATGATCGATTAAGGATTATTGGGGGAGATGCGGTGTCGAGGCTCCGAGCGAGAGCGAATTCGTTTGCCCGGAGTCGCGCTCGAGCGACGGGAAAGCATAGGCTCGGAATTAACGCCGCCGAGGTATCGGTAAACAAAGCCCTTGACCTCACCGGGGCTGTGCCGCACTACTCGCCGATCGCCGCTGGTATGCGCGTCCTTCACCGCCGTAGCCGCCGTCGCCGCAGCCACGTCCTCATGTCGCACTTGGGCCAGGGTACTCCCACACTCGCGCACGACGATCCTCCCACGATCAAAGTCGAACGGCGACTGAGGCCCCCGCCGTCGACTTGCAGCGCGGCGCTGCAACGTCATCCTCTCTCCTTCTCCCTCCGTTCTACCATCCCGCCGCAACGGCCCCTCCCGCCGCGACGCCTGCCACCTCTGCCGTTGCCGCCGCCGTCGCCGTGGCATCTCCTCGCCACCTCGCCACCTCGCCACCTCGCCACCACGCCACCTCGCCACCTCGCCACTTCGTCATCTCGTCGCGGAGTGTATACTATTAATGAGTGGAGAGGGGTGAAGAGAGGATAGTGAGAGAGAGAGAGAGAGAGAGAGAGAGAGAGAGAGAGAGAGAGAGAGAAGAGGGGACGACGATTTCATGAGCGGCACTCTCGCGGATTTGCCTCCCGCGATCTTTGCCGAGTTCCTACTCACGTGATTTTCATTGACTTTCCTAAACTTGGGCCTGAGAGTGCTTGCCGTTGCGAGGAGGCCATGTCTATGCTTTCACCTGTCAAACAAAAAACAAAAAAAACTCTTCAGTTTCAAAACTCCATTCTATCCGTATTTGGATTTCGTATATGTAAATAAAAGATCAATCGAAGATATTAATCGGTTCTCCATGGGTGTAAATATTAGGGCTAAAGTACGCGTAAATATTGTAAGATTGTTAATTCTAATTGATTTTCCAGGCACGATGCGCTTTAGCTAGCCTAGCTATTGTTAAATACTGTCACAACTCCAAATGAATCGAATTCTCAAGAATTGTGAAAGCGTCATTCACGCCCTTTTTAAATGCCCTGTTAAGTACTCGCATGTAAGTCACGCTATTTTAAACGAAAACATCCAATGTGTAAAAGCACATGCGTCCCTTTTCTTTCGCCTTTCATTCTTCGTTGGTCTCTAACTCAGTGCCTCTTCCAACCCCTTTTCGCACTTCCTTCCTCTCTCCCTTGTTCAATCCTCATCCCATCATATCGCCGACATCTCGTCTACATCTCGCCGTTGTATGTCAAAAGAATGCATTTTATCCTTTTCTTTTTATTTTATACTTCCAGTTTCACTATCTCATTGCTGTATAAGAAAGACTATATATACTTGCTTCACTCTCCGCATTCTATCAATTGGTTTATCGATTTAATTTTGCAATTACTTTCTCATTAATATATATTCCTTGAATGATCGTTTCTCGTCAACTTGATTATTCCTTTACCACTTTCCTTTTTTTTGTCTTTTATAAAAATGAATCTATTATTTGACTTTCCTCGCTCAACTTTCTCACTTTGTTTTTTTAATTTTATTAAATTTACGATTATTTTTATCCCTAAGGATATTTAAACCGAATGATTGTAAATTTAATTTTACGTTACAGTTTGAAAATTGATATTTACGATTTTAGCGCAACTACGATTTTTATCTATATTTTTTCATGTTTTAAATAGGATGGTAAAATATTCATAAAATAATTCATCGATATATGTATGTATGTATGTATGTATGTATGTATGTATGTATGTATGTATGCATATGTATCAATAACACAATTTAATATAGGCTCGACGTGATATCACTGTGAGCTGAAATTCAACGTCGGGAAAAATAATTGCTAATTCTTTTTGTACTAGTTTATCATGACTCAAGTATCCAGTAAAGTATTACAGTTTATTAAGTAAGCTACAAATTATTTGAATTGAAAATTAAGGACGACAAGAAATTACTAAGTATAAATTCTTTCTTGTGAGATAATTCACAATTGTATTAATAGCAGTTTTCCCTGTAAAATCGAATTAATCCTAGATATGTAAAATAAAATTTCATCCCTTACAACAAAGAAGATTAAAAGCAAATTTCATCTAATATTTGACAATCTCACTTATATATCTTACTTACTTATAAGTATTTATAATAATTCAAAAAAAAAAAAAAAAATATAGTTTTAAAATTGAAATGATCGAACCTTGTTGTATAATCGCCTTAATTATTGAGTCTTAAGACACATAGAAACATTCTTATTATCTAGTTAATTCACGTTACTCTTAACATTGCCAATCAGGATTGAACTCAAAGAAATAACTAATGGCAAGATAAAATCGATCTATGTTACAAAGAAAAATTTATATATGAAATTGATTCCTTGATCTTACTCTGTTAGTATAAATAAACTGATTAACTTTACTAATTAGTAGAACGATAGAAAGAATTATAATATAAAGAAGTTTATGTTTTTATTTTCTAGTTATATTATCATATTTTAACTGAATTTAGAAATGCTATTTAAAATACTTGGTCAACTTATAACTAAACATTCATATTTCGTATTTACATACTAAGTGAGATCAATTCATTTGTTCGGTGTAGTGAAATAATTCATTTATACATTGCTATAACAATTTCCTACTGTAACTATCGGATTTTATTATTGTATGTATGGAAAATATTAGGACCGATACATATTTACCGACTTCGTTAAACTTTGTCATACAATATAACAAAAACTTCGTATACAGCAATACCCAATTATTATAAATAATTTAAAAAAAAATTAATTTACAATTTGAAACATATTACTTATAAAAATATGGATTTTACAGCGGTTATTCGTATGACGTATACGCAATTAATAACTTAGTTAATAACAATAATAACTATATTGGTTAGAGAGCGTAAGAGAAATAGCAATTTACAAAAGTTAGTAATAAATTGTATAGAGAAAATAGGTTGCAGGATTTTGAAAACTTGTAAGTGTTCAGATTTCCAATGTAAAAAACAATCTCTTCACCAACGGAGTTGTAAGTTTCATCTGCACATCCGTTACTTCGATTGTTTGACGTATTCTCTTCGTTTTCTCTCTCTCTCTCTCTCTCTCGCCCTCTCTCTCTCTCTCTCTGGGTTTTGTTGCTTTTTATTTTTTAAACCGATAACACGACTGTTGCGGAAGTTTATACAGCCTATCTTGGATCTGGTCCGTTTAATTGGCACTCGGCCCATGAGCATTGCATCCAGACTGTTATCCGGACACTCACGTAGGTGAATTTCACTTAACTCTCTCTCTCTCTCTCTCTCTCTCTCTCTCTCTCTCTATATATATATATATATATATATATATCCTACAACATTCTCCTCCTTATTTTTTATTTTTCTTTATTCTTTTTTCTTACTCGAAATGTGTGGAGCAATTACTTTACGTAGAGCATGTATTTATTTTTTCTTTAACTAGCCACAGAGTTTCAATATATGTGCTCTTAGTTGTAACTTTTTTTTTATTAGACCGATAATCATGACCTCGCCCATCTGACCTTCTGTTTTTCTTACAAAAAATGTTAAAATACATAAACAAAAACGGAACAAATCCCAGTATTTACCGATTTCCCACTATTATATTTCCTTATTATTGTTCTTTTATAATTCAATTTTTTTTTAATTACTTTGAAAGTATATAAACACTTATATGCAAAATTAATCCTTCAATTTTCTGCTAAAATAAATTTCTTTAATTAGAAGACTGTACTGCAAGAGTTTTATTATCATAATAATATAAGTAAATTTATATATATATATATGAATTATTCATTTGATTCTTTAAAAATACCTTTTTATGTAAAAAGGGAAAGTATAGAATATTCTAATCCGAATAAATAGGAACAATTATTTCACTTGACTAGAAAATTTTCTGACGATTTGAAAGTGATTTAAAAGCTAAAAGATTTAATTTCAATAAAATTAAAATGACAAATAAGGAAATTAATGTTTTTATAAAATCTCTTTATTTACTTTTTTAATTTATTTATCTTGTTTACTTTTCGTAAGTAAAATACAAATATTTTTAATATAGAATTTGACGTATGATGCAAGATTAAAGAAATACGTTTATTGTTTTATTTACAATATATATATATATATATATATATATATATATATATATATATACACCAACGCAGACACAGGCACACACAGGCACACACACACGCACACACGCACGCGCGCGCGCGCGCACACACACACATACATATATATATATATATATATATATATATATATATATATTGTTTATGCATGAATTTTATAGATTTAATTTCAATAGCATGATTGTTAAAATATCAATGGATAAAGTTAAATTTGTCGTAAAAACATTTTTAAAACATACTTGTGATTAGGTTTTTAATTATAATTGTGAGCAGAATAAAAGTTACTTATATTTAAAAAAAAAGGATAATTCAACATGAAAATTTCTTTCTGGCTATAAAAAGAAAAAGAAAAAGAAAAAAAAATACTAATAGACATAATGTATACCTCATTTAAATTTCAATTTTTATATATTTTCATTTTTAGTTCATCTATGCTTTCTAAAATATAAAATGATAAAACGAGCAATCCAGCCTTTAAAATTCAGTATGCATTTATATAATTTATAATTTGAAATATTAACTGTCAATAAAAATCAAATATAAAACTCTTAAGAGGTCATATTATAATTGTTCTATCAAGGTTTAATAAAAATATCAGTACTTAATAAGCGTAGAAAAGAACTGAAATTTTTAATATCCAATAATTTAATAAATTGAATTTTTAACTATACGAGATAGTAGAAATATGCAAAGGTAATTTCAATTTAAGTATAGGACTGTGAAGTCATAGGGTATCATTGAACGCTTCAAGTGCGTGTTACACCAATTGTAGTGTTAAATAAAGGAAGGAGGGAGCGAGTGCAGATCTTTTATTGGAGTTAATTCGCCGTCAATTATGCAGTTATGCTGCCGAGTATAGAGACTGTAAGACTACTCAAGTTTAATAGTTCAATTGCCTTAATTTAGCTTAGCTATTCCCATTTATTACAAGCTCGAATTATTCACATGCATGAATTATTCGAGTTGATAAATACTGAAGAGAATGTGATAAAGAATTATTAATTTCCATTTAATACAATTATAAATGTATCTCCCGTCGCTTGACAACATTGTAGTTAGGATTTTTAATTTAGTCACAAATCTGAAATTTAAGACTGAAAAAAGATTATTATCGCTTATAAAAATGTTAATCGCTATTGAAATATGAAGGAGAAATCATTGTCGTAAGTAATGGAGGATTTTTTTTTTTTTTTTTTTTCTTATTATGTCTTGCTACGTTAATACGTTTGATAATAAATATGAAATAATTAATTAAATCATTAATATTTATTTATTATTGGTTATTATTATGATTTAATATAATGTTCAGTGTGTATTTAAACAGATAATTTTCTTACGATGGTTCTTACTAATAATAAAAGCAATAATAAAGTTACTTAAATAATAATATAAAAACTTATGTTAAAGCGTGTAATGATTTTAATTCTATTTCATTACGTTATTATAAATAATTATTCCACAAGTCACAGTTAAATAAACTTTAAATTATATAAATTTATGTATATAAGTGGCTATTATATTTAATAATCAAAGATCTTTAACATTTTTCGATAATGATATTTGAATTCCATTGTTTGCAAATTATGTTTCTAATATTCATGTAAAATCTAATTTCCGTTATAATTTACTATAATATATTAGATTTTTCATTCTTGAATTGTAAATTATTACATTAAAAAATTACGAATAATTGTTTCAAAATTTTTTAAATTTATATACTGACTTCAATTATTATAAACTTATAATGTAAGACATATTTTGAAAGCAATAATACGGAATTTTAATTGCAATTTGATATATATAAAATAACATACTAATCCAAAAGGTATTTTTATCATTTTTATTTTCTAATTATTATTTTCGAAATAGAAGGTTTGTCATTGAATCATTGCCAAAATATTGAAATAAGAACAATTCTATATCTTCGCTCATTTATTTAAAATTTCATAATTTATTATATTTACAATATAGATGTGGAATATATCAATTAGAATATTTACGATTTTTTTTTTAATAACTTTCTTATGAAGTTGTGTTATTATTAAAACGATTAATAATTAAATTTAAACATTACTAGTTCATCTATTTTTATAAAAAATATTTTTAGCAGCCGATTTCATGATTGTCACTGGTTTTAGAACAACTGTGAAAATATTTATAAATACAACATATAATCTAAATTTTAAAATAGACGAACTAAGTAAGATTGGTCGTATTAAAATGCTTCTAAAACGTCAGTGATCACTTAAATTCCCTCTTCACTTCCAAAACATGTTATTACACGCACGCGCACACAGTCATTTGATATATTAGCATTATTGAATAAAGTTTCGTTGAATATATTTAATAAATTTTATTCGTACAAAGAACCTAATTCATAAATGATTGAGAAACAGAAATCTCATGTGTAAAAATAATGAAATTTATGGCATTAAGTAGTCGATTCTACACATCAAAATTATGTAAATAACAACGGTAATATATATTTCATACGAATTTTACCTTTCCAGCATTTACATGTAATATAAATAATTCTTAATATTACGGTTGCCTACATTACGTAACGTTGTGTATGAATCTAATTAGAAATCTAATTATGAAACTAATTAGAAAAAATTATTGTTTTCAGAATAAAAAATTATTATATTTCGTCATCAGCTTGAAAGAAAGCTTGCATGAACACAACTTTTATTTATACCTAAAAGACATTTCCTCAGAGCAATAAGGTCTATTGACATCTGGTTTTAATAAATTTTTTATAAAAAAAAATTCATTCAAAGAATTTCTATCTTCGCTGTATTTTTTGGTGAAATGTATGGTTAATTAAGATTTTTGCTTTTTTCTTTTTTCTTTTGTTATGTACTCATACCGTATGAACAGAAAATATTTATGATTACACAACACTAGGGTTAGGCTATTTTATCTTTCTCTTTTGACGCTCATTTCGATTCGACTATCTTTTCTTGGATAGACAGAAATTTAAATTTGTTATTGAGAAGAAATATTTTAATGACGAGGCCGTGCAACATGCTATGAATACTTTTAAGCTCATCTCCCTCTCTCTCTCTGTCTGTCTGTCTCTCTCTCTCTCTCTCTCTCTCTCTCTTGACCTCCCTCCTTTCCCCCCTATACCTTTCTCTTGCTCTAAATCACTATTTTTCACTTCCCCTTCCGTTTACTCTTTTCATGCTTTCGTATTTAAACGCAAATGTATGCTGAATAATTTTTAAAATAGAATGAGGATATTATTCTGAATACTCTATCATATTCTCCTCGTATGCGATAATAAGGGGGTTTTGGCAGTAATAAGAATTATTATTTTATTCATTATCATCAGATGCGAGTGAAATAAAAATTGTCTCATATTTATAAAGACTGGCATTTTCATATATATATATATATATATATATATATATATATATATAGAGAGAGAGAGAGAGAGAGAGAGAGAGAGAGAGAGAGAGATAATCACGAATAATATCATTGTTTTATTGATACGAAAATTTAGAAAAAGATTTAAAACACAGTTTTCGGTTGTCTAAAGCAATTTCTGCTTCTTCAATTTCAAATGTACCATAACATTTCTACAAACTTTTGGAACAGTTATACTTATTTTTTGCCATGCAACATACAAATTCCATAGCCACACCTTTCAATCATATTAAATATTAAAAACAGCATACACCAACATAATTTCAATATTGCTCATTGAGTGCTATGAAAATATTCACTAGAATGAAAATAAGAATACATTAAGAGGTTGGCATTATTGGCTTACGTATTAACTAAGTCCTTTAATAAATGAAATCCTAATTTAAAATAAGATGTTCGATGACTAAGTTATAGGATAAATTTAAAAGCTTGCACAAAGAACGATCATACCTTATAAAAAAAATTGCTTGTTCTAATTAAGAGCTTGAAAAAAGTATTCGCGCTAGTGCATATTCAATTCGCAGCTCATATTAAATAAACCTTCCCGTCGCTCAGCACAAGGTTTAGACATTAATAGAAGTTGTATTTTATTTCTGATTTGAGTTTGGCACGCTTCGAACGAAATTACAGAGTGATTACGGTAGTTTATTCGCAAGTTACGAAATGGCAAACGAATTCCTTTTGAATTCCACCTGAATTTCGTGTACATTGAACGAGGGCCTGTCTACAACATCGAATACAATCCGTAGTTTCATTTATAAAAATGGGCACGTACAACAGTTCTGTCGCCGCTCTTTCTAACACGCCCGCGATACATCAATATCGAAGCTCCGAGTGTCATTGCGTCCTCTCTTCAGAGAGGCTCCCTTAGTCAGAAAAGCAGTATACGCGCTATCTTATTTCGAAATTGATTCCGGAACGATAAATCCGGACCGAGAGAGAGACAGAGAGAGAGAGAGAGAGAGT
>NW_011948427.1:4735648-4790367 GCF_000503995.2 Ceratosolen solmsi marchali | reverse complement strand
GAGAGAGAGAGAGATGAGAGAGAGAGAGAGAGAGAGCTGAGAGTAGAGGAGAGTCTTTCAAATGTGTTGGAAACATCGCGGCATTACCGACAAACTTTTTCGGCGTGCTTTACTCGCCTTTCTTTACTTTCCTCTTCCTTTTCTTATTTTTCGTTACCGTCGGGGCACTGTGAGCCTGCAATTAAATTTTATCGGGCGCTCTCCTGTTCGCCAGTAATGCTCCTGCTCCTGTCTTCCTTTATTTTACGCTTTAATCGGGTTGCAAAGTGATTTCTGAATTCCAGACACCGCCGCGTGCCATGCAAAATGAGAATACGTTGCTGATATTTAGTAACGGTAATAAAGGAAAGAGACAGGGACAGACGTATTAAGAGATCGGGCGTATATTCAAGCTCTTACCTCTTGATGAAGGATATGATCACATTTGTCCAAACATACTTGTATATCGCTTGTCTCGAGCAATCTTTTCTTCTTCTTCTTTTTTCAGTGGATTTTAATTAAGCATCTTCTTTATCGCTAGAATGGCACCTCAGAACAAATAATAATTAAAGTCCAATTTATCTTACTTTAGCCCTACATCTGTGCACGTGTCTACTAATTCCGTGTCTGGCGCGCGTGCACTGGATTCAAACACTTTTATTTATTTTATAAAATTTAATAGATTTAATCAACGAGATTGAAGAAAAACAACAATATAAAAATTTCCCCGAAATATGTATGTAGCCGAAGCAAAATTTACACAACAAATAGAAATACAGTATTGTTGGGATCAACGCTAAAGAAAAATTGAAATGTGATTTTTAATTAATAGAAATGACATAACAATGCACCGATAAACGCCATATGAACGAACGAAAGTTGATGGTAAGGATATTTAAATCGTTGTTCTATCGATAATGAACGATACAATAGCCCGGCCTAGCAATAAGCATTTATGTTGTTAGTACAAAAGAATTTATTCTCAATAGAAGCTAAGCACTCGACGAGTCTCGAGTATTTCAAGTATGAAGTAACGTCGAATCATTTCGACAAATCCACTATTTCTTTCGACCAAACTACTACGCAGCATTTTAAGAAGCTGTAAACTAACGAATGATCAAAATAATTATACCGCAAGGCACGAAAGCAGGAAGCGCAAAAGCCTCGCTTTTAATACAACTTTTTGCCTTTTTCATTATTTTCATTATGCGAAGCGCAATATTAAAGCGTTCATAATGCGCCTCGTGTGTCGCCTCGTGTGCATGCGATATTACGCGGCCGCGGGCGCATAACATTAGCACACCATACCACTTGTAATAATGCCGATTATACGAGTGTGCGCATAGCCTCACGTAGTGGTGTAGTCGTGACTCGACTCGCTTGACTCCCTCCTTCTCCGCTGTCGCGAATTCCAGCCTCTGCCGTCTGGGTGTTAGTAGTTACATGGGGCCAGATTGCATGCGGTCGGCTTGCGGAGCTTGCAAGCGCTCGTCCCGTCTCGCGCGATGATTGTTTTTGCTCGCTGCGAGATGTTCAATGAGGAAGGGCAATTTCGTCGAGCCGGTGCATTGGTTATTCGTGTAAAATATTTGCGGATCTTTGATCGTTTATTTGGAAGGGTATGCTCGTAAAGGATCGGCATTTGTATGGAGACGCATTGGATTTTATAAGCGACTGGCTCCTACAGTTACTACGTGACTGGGGTTTCTTAGAAAATATTGGCAATGAATATTAATAAATAATTGCATCTGCAATAGATAGCATTGGCATGTTTAATAATAATGATTGAATAAGAATAAGGAGGCTTTTCTACATATCCATTAGACTTTTCAGTTTCGTCGAGCCCCATATGGATTTTATCCATTTGTTGCGTTAAATTGCAGCATCAAAGTTGCTTTTAATGTCATCTTCATTGTTACAAGCGTACGTTTTCGAGTAATAACGTAACTCTTCGTACTATTTAATAGAAAATTTCGTCGAAGGTAAGAGATAAAAAGCTTTTAACTAAGTTTACCACCATTTCTGAAGCTTTTATCATGATATTCGTTTATTTAATAAAAGTTTTCTTTCGTAAAGCTGTAGTTTTTACGCATTGTATCCCGAGTAGTTTGCTCCTTTTATTACAACTTTGGAAGCATAAAAATTTTAAAACAATAATAAATTACGTAAATTTTTTTTAACGAATAAGCTGGCCTAACTGTGATATTTTTGTATTATTCAAAGTCTCATTGATGTATTAAATAATATTTTAATGAAATATTGAAAAGACTCGTAATATTTCGCCACATATCTATGAATTTTGTGTTATTGAATTTTTATTACATATTGTCTTTAGGTGATTAAGTGTATTTGTAAATTTGCATACAAAGTCTATATAAATTAGAATGCGGGTATGAATATTTTCAATACAATAATCTTGTTTCCCTTTTTTTTTTTATATAATACTAGTTACATTTCGAATACATTATACTTAGTATGCTTTACTTAAATATGTTAATGAGCAATCTATTAATCTTAGTTTATATCAAGAACATATAGAAATAATGTTTTAAGAATTTCGAAAACTTGACAAAATTATAACATTTTAACGAAAATTTGTTAGCATATTAGAATAAACAAACATGCATAATGTAATTTCAAAATAACTATTAATATAATTGATTATTGTAAAAGATAATAAAGCTTAATATATCTTATCTATCCATAAGCTTTTAAAGTATATTGTTTATTTTATTTTATATTAAATAAACAAGCACGTGCCAAATATTAATGGAAATAAAATTTATATGACAGTGAAATTTATAAGCTTCTGGTGGAGAGAATCGAAGTGTATTAAAATTACGATCAAGTTTTACTATTATTAGTAGTCACATTTATTTTATACTATATTAAAGCAATCAAATGCCATTGTCACTTTTTACTATTACATTGTTAATACTTATTCATGTTTAGAATACAAATGACGTATTGTCATATTTGCTAAAATGTCAAATATTTCGGAGTTGAAATTTTTGTAATATCAAAAATTTTGATAATAGACATTTTTAATATTATTTAAGCATTTCATAAAGTAAACATATAGTATAATAAATTAAATTATTAGGAATTAATGAAATCAAAATTATAAATTATGAATTAAATAATTCAAGATTTTTGATATAATAGAATATTAAACATACAGAATCTTATACTTTCGGTATAATTGAATTAAGTTAAAATAATATTTCAACTTAATATATTTGAAAATCTATTAGCCTACTGAATTTCAAAAACCGAATTTCAAATTAATTAACGAAAGTTTATATTTCAAATTACATAACTGAATTTCAAAAAGTCTAATGTAGTATATCAAAAATATATATTGTTACTCTTTTTTAATTAGTTTTATATATATTATTTATATCATTATAAAGAAAATTTTTTGAGTTATATTCATTAGTTTATAATTTTTAATTTCTCTATTGTATTGCGACAATAGAGATTTATTTATAAAGTTCCATTGTAATTTTTGTTTTTCTTATTATTCTTATAATTTAGTTTTTCTTAAATTTTTACAGTATAAATAAAATATAAACAAACCTATTGTTTCGTTATAGGTAAAAACTTATCTATAGCCTTATCTTTGAAAGTGAACTTATAATCGGATTTTAACCTAAAAAAAAAAGACTCAGTCGACAAAAAAAAGTTAAGGATCTAAATTGGATATTAAATAAGAAAAAATTATTATCAAATGAAATATAAGTAAAAATAAATTTTAAACGTGTACTACAGCTTTGAAGAGTTTTTATAATAATAATTAAGCTCTTGCGATTTTGCTAATCTCAACGGTATATTTAAAAATTAATATTCTATTATAATTGACAATTGTAAATTAACTAGATGCTTATATTTAAGAAATTCAGCCTTTGACAAGAAAAAAAGTTATCGTCATTGTTTAATTTAGAATTATTATTGGAAAAATCTTAAATTAGAAGTTTGCGTTAGAATTTTAAACCGAAATTTTAAAAGGAAAATATTTTCAATCGCCGTATAAGTTATGGTATGCAACAACAACTAAAATATACGATAGATAATGTGACAAATAAGTAACTATTGATTTTTACATTTCCTATATCACAATATTTAATTAGTTGGCGCTGTAATCATTAGTATAAATAGGGCTTAACTAAGGCCACTCTCAAATTCTTTTTTTTTTTTAAATCTTTTTTCTTCTATTTCAATTGCCTTTGCCATATAATTCTCGAAAATGAGATATTCAGCATATCGGAAGTCCTGAATAAATTATCTGCAACAAATACAATGCCTCTTAACTCACACGGTTACACATTTTACAAATAAATCGAAAACCATTACCGTACAATTTACTTAATAAGACCAATTCAGTGACGGGACGCGGGCAACAGATTCCTTCTATCTCCACTCCATCAACTGAACTGAATAATACGAACGTTTAAGCATATGTTGAACTACGTCAGAAGTCAACGAACGCCTACATTGTCGATTTATGCTCTTAGCCTGAGCATAAAGACACAGGGACACGTGAAAGATCGTATTTACTTGCATGCATCATCAACCGTCAATTTAAGGTGCTTTTGTTTAGAAATTCGAGCACGAAATTTAATCATGTTGGGCCTTTAAAATATTATGCTACATCATTCTAAAGATATTTTACTCATTGCTTAGTTTACTAAAATCAACTAAAAAACTAAATCATCCAAGTTTTTACGGCATTTTATACGAATTTAATTGCACATATTTGATGTTGCGCTGATCCAGAAATTTTTTATTTGAAATAATTTTGTTAATCAGTGCTTTATCAATATCATAAATTTATCTCATTTTTCTATTTTTTATAATAATTAATGTAGTAATTATAAAATGATAATGGTCTTTTATCACAATTCATACATCACAAGTACTTCAATGCTCTAGAGATTACAAAACATTTTATACTTTAGAGTGAATAATTATGAAAGTCTATTATTTTTAAGTATATTACAAAAGTGCAATAATTTAAAGTATTTTAAATGAAATATCAATCTTTCTTTGGTGATACTTAGTTTAATTCATTTAATACTTAAACTTTGAATTCATCGTCATTTGGAAAAATGTTGACACGTACTACAAATTGACGAACGCATACTGAAACGTCTTAATTAAAAATATATAAAATATATATTTTTTCAAATTTAATAGTCCAATTGTACTATATATATATATATATATATATATATATATATATATATATGTTTAAATATATGTTCAGGTAAGTTAATATTTTAACTGAAATTCCTGAAAACATGTTAGTTATTAAAATTTTCGTGAATTTGAAAGTAAAAATAGAAATATATATCGAATGTTTCAACAATTGAAGTTTTGTTAAATATTATTTATCTGTAAAAAAATTAGTAAAACTTTTTAATGTATTTATCAAATTTTTCTAATTCCTAATGATTAATTTACAATTTCTCATCAATTTTCTTTAATATATTGTAAATGATTGATTTTAAAATTCATCTTAGATTAATATAACATTAATGGTTGATTCTTAATTATTCATTAATTTTTTATTAAATTATATATCAAATTACTATTTATATATAATGTATTGTATTTGCTGAGGGATATGGCAACACTTTATTTAAAAAAAAAAATTTGTCATTCAAGTCTGTAAATAGGAAATGTAATTAAAAGAAAAGAAGAAAAATGTACGGTGAAACTTAATAAATTGTTTAGAATAATTAATTATAAATACATAAATATCATAGAATTTAATGTTGTAATTATCATAATTAAATTAATTTTACATTAAATTTATTCGAAGAAGCATAAGAATACGTATAGTACGTATACGTTATACATATAAAATTCTATCGGTTATATTTGCTTCAATTTATAATTGAAGTAATTACAAGTTAGAGTTAGTTGACCCACTCTAAGAGATTTCCAACATTATTGCTAGCTTAAGGTAGTAGTTTAGTGTAGTCAATATTTAAATATTAAATACGAATGTATAAATATTAATAATCGTAATTAAATTCGATTGTGAATGTCAAGGCAAGCGAACTTGTAAGATATAAAAAATACTAATTAGGAAAATAAAATGTTTTATTTATTCAGAAGTAAAAATGTATTATAACAATGCATTGTAATATTTTATAAAATCAATTCAATAATAATATAAAGAAAAAGTCATCTTTATTTTGATTCAATATTCTTAAATTTATATAAAAGCTTATTATGAATGCTAAATGATTTAATATGTAAAAGCATAAGTTTCTGATGGGCCTACGTATCAAGTATGAAGAAATACAATTTTTTCGGACTCTCTTGAATTTAAGTTTTTATATTTCTTTGAAAATTTGAAAATTTTTGTACAGCTAACTGATAATGAAAAATCGATGTTTTCAATTGATTAATCATTTAATTTTAAAATTGTATTAGGTTGTAAAAAAATATATTTTTAAATTGTTTTCAATTTTAACTTTGAGTATGTTTTAAATATAAAATTTATTCATAAAATTCAAGCATTCTAAAGACGTGAAATAATTATCAATATTTTATATTTATATACAATTTTAATATTATATTAAGTATCATAATTTATCATTTTAACAAATCATTATATATTACAAATTGATTATTCTGATCAAATATTCTTTAAAAACTAGTCCAATAATATTTATGAACATTGAAATTTATAAATACTGTCATTTTATCTAGTGCCGAATATTTATAACAATACACTATTTTTAATTTTCAAATCTGCAATGAAGTATAAGATATAATAACATCAATTATATATGTAAGCTTTTCGTGCCTAATAAATACGAAAATTCGTGCGTTTTGCAACTTTGTAGCATCACGTACATAGATTTCATACATACACACATTATGATAAGATGAATTAACCAACAGTTATATTCTTATCGCATATATTCTTTATGCGTATATTCTTAACTACATACTATGAATACTTTAAATGTAAAAATAATATGTCGGAAATTGAGTTTTTAAAAATGACAAAAAATTCGTAAAGTCTGAACATTAGTCTGATATTTGTTGACTTAAATGTACAAAATTGGAAGATTTCATAGCGATTTAAATAAATATGTATCTTATTTTTTACATTTTATATTTTATTTTTTTAATAAAATTGTAATTTCCTATTACATCTAATTTATGAAAATTTCCTCGGTATAAAGTAAAAAAATCGAAGAAACTATTTTGTTATCCTATAATATTATCAAGTTTACACTTAAAATTAAAAAATTATTCTCAAAATAGTACCGAATTGAAATGTATATTTGCAGTTAAGTATTGTCACAAATATAATTATCTGTTAAATATTTAAATAATCTTCTGTTATCTGAAAAACTTCTGTTATTTAATTTAACTAATATTTTATCTAATCAATTTTATCAAATTTGTTTGTATTTATAGAAAGCAAGTTTCATAAAATATATATATATATAATATAGAAAAATAGTTTCATAAAATATATATATATATATATATATATATATATATATATATATATATATATATATTGTAAAAAATCATATCAATAATTTGTATTTGCTTTAGTAATAATTAAAATTTGTTTTGACCTATAACAGAATATAGATTATATTAGTAATATTATGTTATGAATCTTTATATTATGAAACACAGAAATATTATAAATTTAAAATGTCCGTTTTCAATTGATTAAGAATTTCGTCGAGGATGTATTTTGCCACATTAAAATTCGAATACTTTTTCAATATTTTAAGTAAACACATGTTATAGGAATGTATAAACTCTGCGTGCGGCTTTAAACAATAACATTTTTTTTTTATTCTGTAGTCTTATATGATTATTTATTTCTGTAATTTAACATTACCAATCGATGCATTCACGATAAGTGAAGGTGGACATATCAATTATTGTTTTTAAATGACGAATAAATTAATTCGTAAAATAGTTGTTAAATCTTCATATACGTTCTTAAATATAATTTATATATTCATCCTGTTTCTATAAAGATATATCTATTTAATATTATCATTCCTTTTTTATTAATTTACATTTACATATGATTTTATTATTCATATATAAAATGCAGATTGTTTAATAGTTGTAATAGTCATTTAGAAAAATTGAAATAAAGCGATGGCAAATAGATGGAAGAAATGTTACGTCTTCAATGCGGGACTGAAAAATCGTTGAATGACGATGATAAAGGGTGGTGCGACACTCCCTCCCATACATATATATTTGCGCTTAATAAGAACGTCGACGAGAAGGTAAAAAGGCAAAGACTGGACAAGATAAGAACAGAGACATGTGAGCAGTTTACGATATCCGTTACAAACTTTCCCACAAGCAATGCGGGTAACCTCTAATACTCGGGAAACGGAAAATTATGGAGGAGAGGATATATTTTAAAAAATTTTACTGCTGTTTTTGGATTCCAAAGAACTTCATATGTATATGTATAAATATATAATATATTATATATTCGATGCTATTGAAATTTAAAATTACATTTATGTTTAATTAATAATTTAAGCATTTAATTTTATTTATTTGATATAGCAAAAAGATTATTATACCTTACAGAGTTAATAGAGAGAGAGAGAGAGAGAGAGAGAGAGAGAGAGAGAGAGTTAATAGAGGCAATAAACATTAATATCGTCAGTACTTTTACACTACATCGTCTAATTGAAAATTTTCTCAAAAGTTTATTTAAGTTTCTACATTTTAAAATAGTTTTCTTCGTTATTTTATATAAATCCAGTCTGTCGTATTGATATGTATTAATATATAAATAAATATATATAATTGTATTATGTATTTATTAATTGAAAGTAATTTATTTATCGTATGGTACATAAACTACAGCGTCAAACGAAAAGTTTATAAAGTTTGTCTGCGAAGGATAAGTTTAATATATCATAAATTTTATAAAGTATATGTGAAAATAACAATATCAAGGGTTGAGTAGTCCAAATGTAGCAACGTCACGCCCTCGATTGTCAAACAGATTACATTACTGCAGCTTCTAAGTCATCAATTTGATAAAAAAAAATTGTATAGTATTACAAATACATTCGTAATCATATATTATTTCATTTCTTATTTTGCTTGAGACTAATGAAATTGCTAAGCCAATTAAAAAGCTTACTAAAAATTAAATTTCTATCATTGCTTATAATATTGTTGTTTCCTCAAAATATCAGTGGCAGTTTCATAATATAATTGCGTGATGATAATTAACAAGTAACACATAAAAGTAACAATAATAAACAAGTATAATAATTCTACAGACTATAATTTAATGTAAAAGTATAATTACAAATAGTCATTTTAACAATTGTTCACAATAGAATCTTCATTAATGCACAGGGACTGTTTGCTGATTATAATATCAACTATTTTTATAAATTTATACAATTGTTTTATGCGTTAAATAAAATTTTATGCATTATAATATTATATTATAATGTTGAAATATTTATTTTATAACATTAATATTTATCAAGCTTTTATTTAACATAAGGAATCTTTAAGTCTTTGTCTTGCAGAATAAGTGATTTACATTTAGTGAATAAAAAATTCTTTCATTCCTCATATCTTCCTCCAATCAATCATTCAGTTGCATACTTACGTAAGACAGTTAGACCTTAAAGATCTTTTCATAATTCCTGACTACGTGACGTGATTAACGACGTGATTAACGAACATTGCAAGAATAATGAAAACTAAGAAAGATATCCATCCTCCGTTTCTGCTCTGATAATGAGTGTCCGATAATCAATCGCACAGCAGCTCTAAGGGATTCTATATTTCGTATAGTGGTAATGTCGCAATGTTGCGGATATTCTGTAGGTTACGAAATTTTTCCTTTTCTCTTTCAAAAAATCCTATACTTGCTGTACAATGAGCCTCGTACGATAAAACTTGTTTGCACGCTCAATGAAACTTCTTAATGACTTAATAGTATAGGCTGAATCTTCATTCGCTCTTGGCGAGTTTAGCGACCAGAATATGGTATTGTTAACAATATAGCTTACCAAATGGTATTCTTACTTTACAGTTTTTTGTTTTTTGTTTGTGTTTAAATATAATAGTTAAACAAATGAGTTATGCAAAATGAAATAGAGTAATTTAGTTGATTTTAAAAATCATAAAATATTTTCCTTATATTAATTCACCTAACGTATCTATATATGTAAATTCCGATTTATGAGACATTTAATTACAAAAATCTCGAGACTTCATTATCATTATTCGTTTTTAAAATAAAATGTTCATAACGTATGGAAATAAAAGTACAATTACAGAAATATTATTTATGTATTTGGAAATAGGTTAGTATTGTGTACTCGGCAAAATAGGGAATATAATTACGTTCGCTAATATTATTTCCATACGAACAAAAGTATATTTTTACTATAATTAGAAATTAGGTTGGTTAGGAATTTTTATAAAACAATAATTTTCCTTTATATTTTTAATATTATTTTGTCCTTAATATAAAGATTTGAATGCTTTATTAAAAATATAATTTAACTTAATTTGGGGATAGATTTAATATAAGTTTGAGTAATAAAATCGTCATTGTATATTGTATATCTATGCAAGTATATAGCATTGAACTATTTAAATATTAAATATCTGAAAAATAGGGTTAAAGTAATAAAATAAAATAGGTACCAGCTGTATAATAAATAAGTAATGGATGATCAAAGTGTTGTTATTGTAAAGTCAAAAGTCAGGTTGAGAATGAGGTCCATTGTGTTAAGAAGAACAAGTTGCGTGTCGATGTTCTTCATACAAATGAATGACGTGATAGGAATAAAAAAAAAGTCATATTGAGATTTCGAGGAAAACCACGAAAGAATCTGCACCTGCGGTTTGTCAATCCACTTGACAAAGAGGCAATGTGTCAAAAAGGATAACAGAACGGAAAGTGCAACAGAGGCGAGAAATTGGAAGGAAATGGATCGTCTGTCTCACAGTACCAGCATTGAAGCATAGAACGGCAATAATAAAATAAAAATAGAGTGAAAGAGAAAGAGATAATGTGTTACAAGATGGTAAGTGAAAGACAAGGAGATAGGATCAAGAAACCGCAGATGGAAACAAGTTTTTCTCTAAGAAAAGAAGGTGGATATATATATATATATATATATAGAGAGAGAGAGAGAGAGAGAGAGAGAGAGAGTGAGAGAGAGAACGAAGAGAAAGAGGTAAACGAGAGAAATGGAAAGGCTGAGCGAGAGTATTATATGTGGAGCAGTGGCAAAACGAGCAACTAAAGTGTTATAAAGAAAGAAGAAGGATGACTCGTTGAAAATATACATATTAAAATACAAGTTTAAATTTAAATAAATAAATTATGACATTTGATTAGTTTGATTAGAATTAATATTCGATTTTTTTTTTTTTTTTTTTTTTTTTTTTTTTTTTTTATTGAGTATAAGATAATGTTATTTTATAGAAATTAAATTTTATTGCGGCATTGCTTCAAATTGCGAGTTAATTTTGTTAATATAGTTATTATACGTGGATTCTAATTAAAGACATAATTTTTTAAAACTATAATAAGGAATAATTAAGATGATCTATAATTGTACTCGAATTTATTATTATATTATTATAAAACTTTTGGCTATAAGCCCAATCGGCATAAATATCAAATTATCCGGAGGCTTAGTACAGTTTAGTAATGCTAATAGAGTATCCGGAGGAACAAGTTTCTTACATAAATTCCTAACTACATAATATCATATGAAAAAAATCCCAGATAGCAATATACAAGATCATTCAATAAGACTTTCATTAGCGTCATTTTTCATGTATTATGGAGTGCTCGTGTATTTAAACAGCGGATATAATGTTAAATAGGGGATACTTGTATTCATATTAGGCTAAATTAAAACGAGGCGAAGATTTCGCGAAGAATTCTTGTTGAAGCTTTGAATAAAAAGTTCAAAGTGCAATTAGGTGCGGCAACGCGGCAAGACAAGACGTTCGGGATTGATTCTGCTGAGGTTAGAAATGAACGTAGCGGGAAACGGAGAAAACCGCAACGCCAGACCGTAACTTAATTCAAAAGGCGAAAGGTGCACGCGTAAAAACATTCCTATCGATTCTCGCTCTACGGCCGGATAATAAGTTACGTAGGTACGTCGGGCGTCGGGCGTCGGCAATCGGCTCAGAGTGCGGAAGGTGCGGTGGGAGAGGTGGCATAGTAGAAAAATCAAAGTCCCGGGCATGTGGCGGCGAGGCAGAGGCGCGAGGAAAAGGATGTGCACCGAAAGGACAAGGGCGAGGAAACGACGGCCGACGAGACGTGGAGGGGAGTAAAAATTAACTCGTCCTACCGGTTTAAGAACGGATGCCCCGGGCGCTCGAGGGGGGACAGTAGCGCCCTCTGCGTCCTGGTATTTAATTTCCGTGTAGACAAGAGGCAGTCAGCCTTTCCGATCCTGGGGCTTCGTCTACCAAATTTATTAAGCTTTCGTCGTATTGATATGCCGAGGGAGCTCCGAACTACGCTCCTTCTTTACTCTTTCTCGCGTTTCATAGTTCAAGGTCCAATCACTGTACCGTATGCCTAATACACGATGATTATAACGACGCCGGCAAAACGAGACGTTTGGATTTAACAATCAATTTGCGTTGGATACACGGCTTGGAGAATTTTTTAAATAAAAAAAATACGTGTTAGTGCGTGCGTGCGTGCGTGCGTGCGTATTTTATCAAACGAATAAAAGATTTTGTACTTTCTCTTCCACAGCTTACTACGGCATACATTTTTCAACATTGCTAATCGCTACTCAATTAAATTCGATACATCCTACTAAGAATAAAATATTATATATCCGAGAACTGCATTCATTTAATATGATAAAGTACTGTAGTATACGTAATATTTATCAAATCAATCAATAATTATGTTTATCATTCTAAGAAGAAACAATATTCAGTTTATTCTGCTATAGAATCTTTAATAAACTACGCTATTAATAACAAAAAAGAAACGGCTTTGAAAATATTCGATTTTTTTTTTTGTAAGTTTTTCTAATTTTATTTTATTGGTAATTTATTAATTGTTAATTAGCGCAACTTAATATAAATTGAAAATATTTTTATTGTACCTACGTTTTATGAAAATATAATAATTTGTATTCCATAACCGCAATGTGTCGAAAGAATTAATTTTAATGCAAATTTAATTAAAAATACATTGAATATTGTATGTTATAAATTTGACATACTCCAACATATAATTTTCCTTTAACATTAATATATTTTAAATATCAATTTAATTTCGATTGGTGTATTAATTTATTAATAATCATTTGAACCTTATTTAATGAATAAATTAATAATGTGCTGGTGAATACATTTTCCATCATAAGGGAATTCTGAAAATATACTTACTTATTTTCTTAGAAAATTTTGAAGATACGAGAATTTGTTTAATTCCCTGCGATTATGCCAATACTTATTTAGCTAATGATTTAAATAATAATAATACAAATAATACAAATCTATAATTTGATTTCATGTAATTTTAGTTATATTTTATATTTTATGAATGGCAATTAATTATTTAATATGTTCGTCAAACGAACATTACTTCATGATATATAAAGACAAAAAAAAAACGAAGACATTCATTATTCTCTTATAATTAAGTATGAATTTGAAATATTATGAAAAGACAAAATATTGTAATTTCAGTTATTGATAATAAGCAACATTTTTTAATAATATTCACTATAAATGTTTTAAGTAATAAATTGAGTGAATTTATTTCATTATAATTTTTATTTTATGAAGAGTTATTTAGTAGATTATCATTTATTATATTAGATATATTTTAAAAATATTTGTTTCAATTCTCAAACGTATAAAAATATTAAATTTTTTTTTTCAATTTTTTTTTTTATGATATTTTTATATATTTTTACCACTGACTTTGTAATATGATAAAGGCCAGCCTAGAGCATTTCTCGGAATATTTTCTTTTAACTTTCACTGTATTTAATTTGACAGTTCGTTTTATATTATTTTATTGCAGCGGATTTTAGTGGTATGTAATGTTATTCGTTCTTATTTTCATTATTACTTCAATGGCTAAAAAATTAGAAAACTGAAATTAAAGTATGTCACTGAGCCACATATATTATGATATGTTACGAGTAATGAAATAAATTATTATTAATAAAATTTGATAAAAAACGTCATTTTTAGCTTTAAAATAATATAATTTATATAAGAAATGTGATTTCACTATTAAACTAATTTTATACATCAATCTATTCATAAATTTTTTTTAAATATTGGGAAAATTTTATACAAAAGTACATCTTGTTTTTTACAATATAATGAAAATATATTATGACGTGGCTAAAACTAATTCTAAATAAATACATAAATTGAAAAACTCACATATATTTACAAGTATTTGGTAAATAAACTGTTTATGAAATTATATCTTATAAAATTAATAAATTGTAAACATAGTTTGTAAAATGTTAAAAAAAAAAATAAAATTTGTTAATATACCTTCATATAATGTAAAATAGTTGGAATACTTTAGAATGTTTTCTTACGTTAATATTTACTATAACAGATGACATAATTACGCATTTATAATAATTGAATATTTTATAATTATATTTAGTTGCTAAAAATATAATTCATTAAATATATTCATGCATAAATGTAATTAAATTTAATCAAATTTTATTTAAAACGAAAATGATTAAAACTAGTAGTTGAAACCATAAATACTAAAAAGACATTAAAATTTCAAACAAATTTTATCAAAATAATTTACTTCGTTAATTTCTTAGTTAAAATATGTAAATAATAAACATAAAACTATGATATATTATAACCAATACATTAGGTTTACTTTATAATAAAAAAAAATTTTAGTTTTTAAAAGTTCAATAAAACCATGGGATAAAATTTGTATGGATGACAAATAAAAATGCATATAATTAATAATAAATTACATTATCCATCTAATATTCTTCTAAAGGTTGATATTTATGTATATCATTCGTCTATAATTATTGTATATTAAATATTTTGTAAGAGTTATACGTGCTTTTCTGATTTATTTATTTATATTTTCGTAATAAATCCAGAGCAGATATGCAACTGATATGAAATTTATATTGAAAAGTATTATTCATGTATAAATTATATGAAAATACACTATATATTTTATAAATATTTTATATATTTATAATAAAAAATAATTATAATTGATGCTTATATTAATAGATACATAATAATGTCAAAAATATATGAAAAATAATGAAATTTCAGTACTTAGGTATATAACAAAAATTATTAATATTAAAAAACGTACGTTTAACAAATTAATTTTAGTTATTCAAAACTTATTTATAATTATAATTAAGATGCTAAAATGTGATATTTTATTAAAATAATACAAAGAAATACATAAATTTTATTTTAATTTAAATCTTATATAAAGCCAATGCATAAATAGTTTTATAATATATCAATGCAATTTGTTAAATAATTATGATATAATATAGGATAGTATAATAGCAATGAATTATTTTATAAATCTATGTATATGCACTTAAAAAATATATATTTGCTTTATGTCTTTAAACGACTGTTTAGAGAAGGAGAAGAAACAAAACAAAAAAATACATAAAAATGTCATCCCATTATTATTAAAATTTAAATTAAATATTTTGTAATTAAATGATATTTATCTTTGCAAGTATATTTTTTTCATATTGTTATATGAATTATTCCTTCTTATTAATTCAACTTTTTATCAAATATTTGATAACAAATTTTGTAAAAGTAAAATAGAAATAAAATGTTTGCATATAATGATTATATATATAATTAAATATATAATTAAATTTACGAATTACATCGTTATTTAATTATAAAACATATAAAATTATGTGTTTGGTAATTTTACAAAATAGTAATAAAATATCTTAATTTTATTTGTGTCATTGAAGAATCGAACAACTTATTGACCTAAGACTAATCAATAGGTGCACCATAGGCGTAATAAAGCACCACGGGTATTGGATTTTATAACAAGCAATATCGTGAATCTCCTGAAAGAGATTAAAATCTCGTTCATTGAAAGTTAAAATTTCCTTTGTGTTTATGAAATGCAGTGCGAGCAACTCGTGCGTATCGAGCGTATAAAATAAGAATCAATTCTCTCTCTAAATGTTCTCCTATGTTTTGCATTCGCTGATTTGTATGTATCGTCATTCGTCATTTCAATCATGCATATGATCATTCCGCTTCATTATCTATTACTATGAAAGTATATGTGCAAATGAAATATTCAAATGCGCATGTGTGTAATTTATTTGTTTTAACATCTCAACCTCTTTATCCATCTATCTATCTATCTCACTCTCTCGTCTGCTTATCATCATTCATTTTCAAGCTACTTATAGTATATTTTACTTATAGTTTTTTAATTTTCAAAGATTAGTACGCATTTATCGGATTTTTTAAATATCAATCTCGTTAATAAATGTTGACATCAATTATTTTGTATCTACAGATATTCTATTATGTAATGAAATTTATTTGATATTCTAAATTATTATATGAATATATTGTTGTATGATGATGATGATGATGATTTCAATTAGCGCTGCCATTAAGTAATTTAGGTTTAAATTAATATATATATATATATATATATATATATATATATATATAGTTTCATATATTAATAGAATTCTATTGTAGTTTAGGTGCCCTTACATTAGACAACGTAATAAGCAAATAATATTAACGAGTGAGTGAATTGATTATATATAATCTTAAAAATTTATATATTACATTATTATTTTTGCTTCATGTATTTACTATTATCTGTTAATGATATAATTATAATTTCGATTAAATTTAATAATATTTATGCTCGCACATTCTGTTTGATTAATAATTAAATTAGCTGTCTGTATTTGGTTGTTGCATATCAAATATATGTATTTATAATTTAAATTTACTAGAATATAATTAATTATAGTCACTTAATTTATGGCTATTAAATAATCTGAAATGCACATATTTGCCACTGAAGGATTTCTATTAAATTTCTATTAAAATAATTATTTATTTACTCGAACGTAATGTATATCTTTAATTTGCATAATGTTGAATTTAATTAGCTTAAATAAATATAATTATAATTTATATTCATTTTATACACTAAATTGATTTATTTCACCTAATATTTATAATAATGGGCTAAAAAATTTTTAATTCAATTTGTGATTTAAGAATTACACCTTAGCTAACAAATTCGAAAGTTTATTTATAAAGTAATTTTACATTTCGAAATTCGTAGAATGTTAAATGTTAACGAACAATATTGAATATCTCGATATTTAACATTTCTATTTAACATTCAAATATCAACTTCGTTCATAATTCATATACATATTATTTGATATCTATTGACTAGTAACCGTTATTGCAATTTGCTTATTTTTATTTGTATATAATTTTCTTATTCTTTCATTCGCGCGCGCGCGCGCGCACGTACGCACTCCTTCGCACACCGAAGCGCGTCCATACGCGTATACACAAACAGGCGCAGCCTCGCACGTGCGATGGTGTAAACTTACACGGACGTATGCATTCTTTCGTTCTCTCAATTCCAATGTCCTCCAGCCTTTGCATTTTACAAGTATTTACTTCTCTACTATTAAATATATAAGCGTAATGTTACATTCGCTATTCCTTGCATTTAAATTCTCCCTTGTATAGCGCGCCTTAGAAAGCTGCGCCTAGGTTTTCAAATAATGGTATGCGACTGTAATGTAAATATGCCAGTCCTTAATATAAAGTTTACGTACGCAAATTTTATATTGGGCAATAAGAATCAGGTGAATAAAGGATTGCATAATTTGTTTATTTATTTGTTTGATTGTTTTTTAATAAGTAGAATTAAACAAATCTGCTTATTTTATGTTTAGTCAACAATGTTTTTTTTCTTTATAATTCAAAGAAATAAGAATTTTCATTTAAAAGGAAAAAAAACTAATATCTTAATACGAATAAAAAGTTTTATACCTTTAGGAGGTTAAGTAGGTAAATTATATGCTTTTTTGATGTTATTAACCTCAGGATTTAATTTTTCATTAAATTTTCGAATAACTATTGGATTTTAAGTTTCGACCAGAGCTATATTAACCAATGGATTTATAGCTAAATTTTTTATTATTTTAATTTAATAATATATCAATGAAGAACCTGGTACACGTCGGTTCTATATTTAAATATTTTTTAAAAAAGTCGTGATAATAAATTTGTTTTATCCTTATGATTTCAAATTAAAAATTAAATTCCAGTTTTTATTTAATACTACAACTTGAAAGTTACAATATTTATGCTTTGTAAAAATTTTAATTTTCATGAATTTTTATGGGTAAAAATGATTACTTTGACACTTTATTAAAGAATAATTAGAGAGTCTCGTTACATTGAGATAATGTAAACATAAGATGCGATGGTATTTTTTTTTTTTTTTTTTTTTTTTTTTTTTTTTTTTTTTTTTTTTTTTAATTAAAGTCATATTTTTCATTACGGCTTTTAATGAAAATTAATTTTAACTCAACGCACAATCATTGGATTCGGGAACTTGCGTGATAATAAGAATCTGCCATTTAGTAAATTAAATGCTTTCACAGGTATAAAAATCATTGAAATTGCGATCGATGGGCAAATCGTTGATGCATCTATTAATAATAATAATGATACTTGAATGCACGCGACGGCAAAAGTACAAAGTACTTTCGGGTGTAACGGTACAGGTATTATCTTAGGTCGGGCAACATCATATTGTTCATCCCTTCCACTTTCGACACTTCTTTTTTCAAGTCAAGTCGGTGAGGAAGGCACACCGTAACCGTTCGAACGTATGAATTTCCATCCGGTCGAATGTAAATTTCGGTGACGTAGGACAGGCAACCGGTTATGTCGCACATGAAAACGGAAACTTTAAATGCGCACCGGAATGCTATACACCTGGATAACGCAAGTCAAATGTATAGCAAAACAAACACTCGGATCACAATCTTTTGTAACTTCTCGATTATGTGTGTCCAGACATATTCTTAATGACGCAATTGTTGTATGTAGCTTCACATTACTTCATATTTTCAATTATATAAAACAATAGTTATTCTTTGCGTGCCTTCTTAATTATTAATTTATGTCAATATTTAGTTCATTTAATGATTATTATTATACTTACAAAGTAAAAGAAACGATTATTACTGTTATCATGTATTATTATATTTGTTAAACTTGTTAAACTCTGTTTTACTAATTTTATTTTTTAATTTAATACTTTTAATCTAACAATCTGAATAAATAAGAAGGAATGCAGGACAATTCCTTGCGTAATGTGACTTATATAAATTAGTGCCTATATATATGTAACTGCCTATATATATATATATATATATATATTTACAAATTTACTTTTTTTGAAAATTGCGTACATAGGTGTGTTTGTGTATAATTCCCTATTAGGTAGTATAATTTTTATATAAATGAATTTATTTATATCTATAGTGTGATAGATATTTTCCTTTATCTGAAAGAACTATAATTAAGGAAAGAAGAGTAGGAGATTAATTTTTCATAATCTACAATGTTAATTAATAATTGTAAATGTTTATGTACGTATGCAAAAAGGATAACGATACATTAAAGAACATATTTTTAAAATCTATGCTCTTTATAGTTAAAATTGCATTATCTATGTATTTCTTGGAAAATAATGACTAGCTACAACTCGTGTAGAGAAGCACAATAGAAAATTAGGCTTCGTACAACCGTTGAAAGTTCTAAAGTAAGTATAATCCCATCTAGCCTGTGGGAATATAATGTCGTGTATTACAAACAAAAACTTGTTCAAGGATAAAGAAAAAATTATAATAATTCGCCTAAGTATAACTAGAATCACATTCATTCGTCTAGAATTGCGCGCGTAATTGAATGATGAAAGATTTTGAAATTTCCGAGTATTTTATATACCTATTGAAAAATAGATACAAAATTTTTCATTATTAACTCTTTTTCCAATTTATTAATTCTGTTATTTCCTGAGTTCCAACATTTGCACTAATCAAATATAAATGAAAATTAGCCGATCGAGCTAAAGAAATGATAAATTTTGCGCGATTGAATACGCGAACACAAATTGTAGGCATAATTTGTTTTTCTTATAAATCATATGAACGGGCCAACGCAATAAATATTTACAACTACTTTTAATTAACCGAGGCGTCGAGCGTTACGGCAACCAATCCAGTGTCAACGTAGTCACATTTATTTTATATATACTTGTTCCAGGAGATGGAAATTCACAACTGAAACGTCGAGTGTGTGTATGAGCTACTTTTATTTGAATAACTTATAGTCATAGAATCTTATTTTCAATTAGACGATTTTCAACTGACGATGTTTTTTTGGATTATTGGCGTGAGTAGCCAAGTTTTAGGATTGTATCAGACTGCAAGAAAGAAAAAGCAAGTGATCAGAAAAAGGTACGTCTGACTGGCTTTAATAAATTATTATTTCATGAAACTTCTTTTTGTTTCATTTACTTTAAGTGAGCATTAAGAAAATATTACCATAATTAAATATTCGATATACGTATACTAGAATTATTCAGACATTCCATATTGTTAGTTAAATTAATTTTAATGAAATTTTTCATGTTGATGAGAATTATCCCTTTTAATTATGAATATCTTTAAATAATAAATTGACGTAAAATTAACAATTATACTTCGGGATAAAACATTCTCACTGTCTTTTAAAAGCTAAATATTATAATGTTCCTTATTTATTTATAAAAATTGTTAAATATTAATCGAAGCTTTAAATTATTTCACAATACAATACATTTATTTACTTTTTTTTTAATCGTGTTTTACTTATACGTATTCCAATAATTTATCGAAGTATTTTGCAAATTCTGAAGATTTATCAAAATGTACATTGAAATGTATGGACAATAATAAAGAGGAGTGAATTGAACCAGATTAATACAGTATAAAGTGCTTTAATTTATGCTATCAGCCAGAGAATTAAAATAAATAGCAATAATTGTCTTTGTTATATGTAGTAGTTATTATTAAATTAACTAAATTTAAATGTTACATATTGGTGTTGGGCGGGAATTTTTCTCATATTTCGTTAGTGTTATTATTGTTAATCCCTGTCTATTTTTGTAATAATATTTAATAATTCCAACTTTTTATGGACAATGAAGAAAAATTTGCAGATAAGAAAATCTAATTGTTGCAGACGCAAAGAACAACATTAAACTTCAATAACGTTATCATAACATGTGCTAAGAGTTTTAATAATTATCAGAATATAATATTTTTGTATTAATTATTTTACGGTATAATTGTTTACAATATAATCTTTGCTGATAAATATTGTATGTAAAATAATGGTAGTTTTTATTAGTTTTTATTTCGACTATTCATTGTTTTGTACATCTTTTTTTTTTTTTTTAATATAAAAAAAGATGCATTGTTCTAAAGAATCCTAGGTCAACTCCTATGCACATCTCGAAGCGATGAATACTCTCATAAAATGTACAATAATACTGATTACATCGAAGTAGAAAGAATTTAGTCGGAGGTAAGTTATGAAATAATCATCCCAACTTCTTAATTAGACTTTACGAAGAGATATTATTTTACAAGATATCGATTAATCCTACTCCGCACTCTATTCTGAGGTAATTTAAATGCATAGTTTGGCGACAATATATTTTGATAAAATATTTAAAGTATAAAAAAAAAAAAGTTGTTAATAAGTTGAAAAATTACATTAAATATGTTTGGTTAAATGCCCGTTAACACAATATTTTCATTTAAAATCATAAGTTATGTTTACATGTTTACATATAAGTAATTAGATTAAATACACTTAGCATCATATTTTTTACACATAAAATCTGTAATTTTTACTCTTCCCTCAAGAGAATAAGAGATACTAAGCCCATTAATATTTACCAAAACTTTTTTTATATCAAATTGTGAATATTTTTATGGATCTGATTGAAGCTTTAGAAAACTTTAAAGAAAATTGATTAAAACTTTTATAGAAACCAGTCAGTTATTAAATATTGAATTGATATCGAAAATGTTGTAACATATATAAGTAAAATTTTTCTTTTCATATGGACAGAAACGTCAGTTGTTTTCTATTTTTTTAAAAGTATCAGTTTGAAATCCGTCGAGTCAATCCCTTTGTAAATAATTGAAATCTTTAAAGTCATAATAAAAGTTCAATTATTAATTTAATTATATGGGATATTTTATATGAAAATATTTTTTTCATTATTTAATGAACCTTGCGATACTTTATGGAACTTTATTGAAAAGTAAAAAGAATAACAAATACAGAGCTATTTATATTAACAGTACATTTATACATAGAAAAATTGAAAGGTTTTCTTTTGTACTTTCTTAAGGCTTTCAAACTTATTCTTTGCTTTACTCGAGATACACTTTACTTCCGAGTTTATTTTCGAAGTTCCAACTATTGCAGTTTTCATTAGAAAACTTTATAAAAGAATCGACGTAGGGTAACATAGATGACTGACATTATGTTTATTAATTATTATATTAAAGCATTTTACTAAACTAATTTTAATAAGATAATATTCATATGTAAGTGTATATTTCTAATTGAGAAAGTTTAATTAGACAATGAAATCTGAAGTTGGTATGTAAGCATTGAAATTTTATTTACTTTTCAAAACAAAAACAAGCAAAAAAAAAAAAAAAAAAGAAAGAAAGAAAGAAAGAAAGAAACGTGAATATAAAATATTTATTAACTGATATTAAAGAGAATTTTATGGTGAAATTGTGAAATGGAAATATTATTATATATCATTATTCGTATAGTGCATCGAATAATTTACTAAAATTATAATAAATAACATCTATGATTCGCTCTATATTTCTTTACATACGCGAATAAATCGAAATTCGGGTTATTAAAAATATCTAGATCTCCTTCGATTCGGTCTCTTATTGTAAATTTCATAAAATATCATAAACTCCGAGTGCGCATATGCTGTTGGTATTCGACAACACCAATTATTAGTAAAATATTTAATTTCTGTTATCCGAGATGCTTACTTCATGAATACAGTTGTAAGACGATACTCACGCAAGCATAATTACTAGATTTTGTCACGCTATCATTCTCTCAAAGCCACATCTATTCGAGGCAAAATGAAAATTGAGGCAAGATAACGGATGAAGAAAAGTGGCTACAAAGAACAACGGGGGTACCAATAATTTTATCGCACGTTTCCTTAAGTATAATAAGTAGCGAGTCGGAGGAAACGCAAAGCCACAATTTTTACCTATTACTATTAGTGGTAAATTACTTGCTAACTTCCGTTTTGCTACCCATACTCCCTGTGCCATGGATTCGCTGCATAAAAGGAGCATTAAACAGACACGTTACCATTTACATAACCCGCGACTTTTCGTGTTCTATTCAAAGTCATGGAGACTTCCATTGTTTTCGACTCGCGGGAATGCAAAGCCTCGGTTAAAGTTATGGGAATCCTAATGAATGGAGCTTTTTTCAAAATGAAGTCTAATTAGTAGTCCAGTGCGTTGAGTCGTTTAGAACATCTCGACTTTTCAAAGAGTTATTATTTTGTAATTCATAATTTACAAATGTGGTTTATTTTATTGTTTCGTACGTGATTGGGCTGTTTATGAAGTTGCTTATTCATGCTTTCTTTCTTTTTTTTTTTTTTTAATATATTTATCGCAAAATAAACTCATTGACTATTTATATAATAATACATATAGTGTTTTACTATGATGTATTTAAAGAATATAAAAAGAATTTTTACTCGATACATGTATGTAAAATGTCTTGCTAATATGCCGAAATAACGTATAGAAATTTTATGAAACGGCTACAAATTATATTATAGGTTATGTGATAAAGAGACGAGAATAAAGTAAGAAAAATATTTTTCATAATTAAAGATATTTTACATGTATCGTAGAATCTATCGTTAGGAATAAATATTAGAAAATTATTCAATCTTCAAATAAACTTTAACTAATCGACTAATGTAAAATATCCGTATTGTTAGTATTTTTCATAAATATTACATTTAATTAATACTGCCAAATACTTTACTCCTTTTATAATATTCTTATAAATTTCATTATTATTAATATACTTAATCAATATTATTAACATAAGAGGATAACTTATAAAGTTTATAATTTTAAAGAAATTAAATTTCATATGCGAAAAATGAAAATTAGAGAATAATTCGATAAAATTTTATCGATAAAACATGTTTTAAAACGGTTCAAGCTTTAATGTATTAAATATTGTTTTTGATTGGCATTTGAGTATAAGACTGTTTGTGTTTGATTCTTATGAATGCGAATTCGCATCCCTTAAATTTACCTTGAATCCAAATCTACAGATACCTAAATATAAATATTATCGATCACTCTTTTATTGCTACTCTAATCTTTTCCTGAGCCAATTAACAATAATTACTTAAATATTAATACAAGAATTAATTATTATGGAATAAGATCTTTTTACGAATTTCAAAAATACGTTTATCAATTATTTCAAAGTAATGTACTAATTTTATAGACTGTTCGTTAACAAATGAATATTTCATACGCGACATATGTATGTTTTTACAAACATTTTAACCTTCAACATTAATATTGAGATTAATTAAAATTTTAAAACATTTATAAAGTATAATAAATCAATTGCGCAAATAACTTATATAAAAATTTTATTGTAAATAAAATTCATGTTTCTGTTAATAAGAATATAATTTTAAATTATATTACACATCGTCGCTTTCATAAAATGTCGTAAAATATACTTTAATTAAAAAACATATCAATGAATAATAACTTGTATCTCATAAATAAATATCCCTCTGCTCATATTCCAATGTCAATAATAACAAATATATCAGCAATTATTGAGCAGTTGAGCGGTATTTTTATGTCTTTATTTTGCATATTTTATTTGTATAATTTTATTGGATATCCATGTCTCATTAATTTTTAGACACAATTATGCCTGTACGAAAACAATTTTTTTTCCATGATAAAATGCTCTCTCACTGAATAAAATCAGTCTTTCAAAATAGGAATACTGGAGGGCTGCGAGCAAGTTGTAGAGAGAGGGGTACGATAAAACAGGAGGGTATACCACTAGTACGGAAAGTCCGGTTTCCAATCTATCATCAGTTCTCTATCGATTTAACTCTCTTTGTTTCATTAACCCTTCATTATCGCTGCATTTATCCCCTGTAAAGATTTTTTTTTTAACGTAATTATTCCTAACATTAAATACATTGATAAATTTTAAGCGAAACGAAATTGTAATTATTGTAGTTTTTTTTTATATGCTAATTGTAAATAAGCTTGGGTCGTCTGCTCAGGAACAACAGCAGCACAGATTTTCCCACAATGCATATGCTTAAGATTTGCAATTTCATTGCGTCATTTTCATTTCGATCAAGTGTAAAAACAACGGTCTTCATTAATATACATCTGATATTTTCATTATTAATGTAGTTAGTTTGTGCAATTGAATACGCAATTGAATATGGTATATTATGTGGATAAATTTTAGGAAATATATCATAATTATTTTTTGTTTTTGTTTTACTTAATACTCATTTACTTAATACAGAATAATAATAATAATAATAATAATAATAATAATAATAAAGCAAGAATTATTTGATAATATATAAAAAAAATTTACGATATATTTATTGATATCTCAACATATTTAATAATTAATACAAATATAATCAATTAAGCATACGAATATCGAAATTGACATTTTCATTTTAACCTTTTTTAAGCAAATAATACCTTTTCCATTTATCTAAGTTACTATCAGAATGCATAATATTATAATATTTTTAACTACTAATTTATTATTTGCATTTTAGAAAAGCTGTATCATAAAAATTAATATTATAAAGTATTCCCTTTTGCTACTCTAGAAAACTTATACTTATCTTATATTCTCTTCCGGATCGTTGAATCGTAAGAAATATATTTTTCTATGAATCCTTTTTTATTAAATGTCGTTGAAAGGAAGTTTTATTTCCTTGTAAATTTTTATATTTTACATTATATTACTTGTATTTTATTAACCGAATGAAAAGTATTTGGTAAAAAAATTCCAATTTATTATAATTTATAATAACAAATAATATAATAGTATAATAATAAAATATATAATAAATAAATATGCAGATTTTTTTTTTATCAATAAATTAGAAAGTTAATAATTTTCATACTACTAAAATTAAAGTCGAGTGCATTTACATTTATTGCCGTAAAAAATTAATCCCTTAGGACAGATTCTAGATATGTTAATCTATGGTAATCTACAAAGTGTAGCAGTAGAAAAGATAAGTCAGGAATATTAAAAATATTAAAATAACAATAAAAGCTAATTTTATAATTTATTACAATATTGATATTATAATAAAAAATTTCTCAACTATATTATCATTTACAGAATATTGGATATAGTTAGAATGATTTTGTTGTCTTTACTTTGTTGGATTTTACACGAACCGCCAACCTACCCGAACCATAACTAACTCAATTTTCTAAGATTTCTTGCATTATTCATAGATGTATTCATATTCACTTATTAATCATTTTTCTTCATTCATTGCTAAATATTACTTTACGTAGTTATCAAGTCTTTACATACAACAATTTACACATATTTTATATAGGAGGTCAGTTTCTTAATCAATCAGTACTCACTAATAATATATTGATCGATAAGTCTTATCTAGGAAACAAAAAATATTTTATGAAAGAAATTATAAATTCATTACAGAAAGAAAAAGATAATGATGATAAAAAAGTACTTTACTAAACTTTTTTAATAATATAAATGTTATCATTATATAAACATAAGATAAGTATAAATCGAAAATAGAGGAAAGAATAAAAGTACTTAACTTTGGAGAGAAAAAATAGAAAAATAAAAAAATGATTAAATTATTTTATTAAATGGATGTCATTAAAAAAAAAAAAAAAAAAAAAAAAAAAAAATGATACACAACAAATATTTTGAAAGACATATATTGTAAACAGGCTCACTACCAACATGCGAAACTTCCGATACATTATTAAAAAATCTCTGTGATACTGAAGACAATGAAGTGTTAAATGGAATACGAGAGTAATAATATACGTCAAAGGAAAGCAGAGAATATTTCATTACAATTCGCGCAGCCAAAATACGTTTGCAACAAACACGTGCAGAAATCATCGATCTATTATCTCAACCCCAATGAATTAACATAGATCCCATTGATAAAAATACTCGATGGTATGATAATACCGAAATTTACCATCGGGAATTGTCAAAATTCCATACGTAGATATGTATAAAGTAAAATACCTAGGGAGAGAAAATAATTTATGTATACATATCTACATAACCAGCAATTTCAGTGAAAATTCAAACTATAGGGAAAGGCAATTTTTATATACGTGACATTAAATTATCACCCGGTTCAAGTAAATATTTCGCAAAATTTTAACGTTGTTCGATCTGCCAAATAAATAATTTTATTGCTAGTATTGGAAAATATAATATCAGAGAAACTTGTTTATTTTTTTATATACAGCAATGTAATATAGTTTGAAAAATATTGTTATTCGATAGATATTCGAATTATTACTCGATAGGGTACTTGATTGATTGATGTTTCGGATTACATGAAAGTGCAGCCACGAATCATATGTGAACCACACGAGTCTGTAATCAAGTCATATTCTCCGAAAGTAAGCGAGCGATTTAAAATTAGTCCTCTTAAATTTAACGAACGAATCTACGGCAAACATTTTTTAGTCATTTTTCCATCCGATTCCACGCATCCTCGGTAAATGTATTTTTTGTGAATTCATATGAAATAATTTCGTTTGTTTTTTTATTAGATTAATGGCTGCAGACACTGTCACGCTCGACCACTACGTTTGTTTATACATGATTTTAATAATTATTTTAAAATAAATAGGTTAAACTAACAAAATGTTAAATTTAATTCAAACAGTGCGGCCTTCAATAAATTTTATTTACACTATAAATCCGACACCTACCGAACCTCCTGAGTAATTTTTTATATTTAATTAATAAAGAAATTAGCTTTGATAAATCGAAATGGTAATATTAGAATAAGATAAGAAGTCGAAGCATTAGACGGTATAAATCTTAATGAATATGGATACAAATAATAATTGAAATTTTAATAATGACAGATAATGGCACATTTATTATAATAAAATTGATGTTTGTTGTAACAATAATAATTGCACTGAGAATATAAATTTGAGCAATTTTAATAATTAAAATATTAAATATTACATAAATCAGGGTAATGCTTGAACAGATTATAATCGTGATCGACATATTAATGATTATAGCTGTCATTTAAATTAGGATCAAGATGTAACTGGAGAATTAGAGGTTTACGCCTTCGGAATAACAGTCATATGAAATCTAAAATAAAATGCATCAGTTAAAGTCTGCTATTCAATTATTATTATATAAATAATTGAATAAAATTGAACGATTATTATGCTTCTTATATTCTAGCGATATTCTAAAATGCTTATCAAATACAAAATTCATATTCAGCATTATTATGCAATAGCTATCAATCTATGCAAATTTTTGCAATTTGATCGAACCACAATAGTTTTCAAAGCACCTATAACCGTTATACGATATCCTTTCATTTATTTCATTTTGTCAACATAATGATATCTCATAAAACCTTCTAGAGTACGATGTATAATTAGAAAGGTTATTTTATTTAGCAAGGGTAGGTTTGCAAAAAATTAATCTTACAATGTAGCCAAATAATTGAAAATGTTTAAAAATATTTAATAGTCATTGGGCATGTGGCATAAGTTTAAAGAGGAATAAATGCCAAAAGAATTGAATAACTCTTTACTGTTTCAAATAATAATTTGCAATTTTTACATTATATGAAATACTGTGTAGTGTATAAGGATCGTTTAAATTATCAAATGATACCACTGACTGACACATCGGATTATACTATCAACATGACATTAAATAAAACAAAAATACGTAAAAATTAACTGCGTAGATATGCATTTCTATATTTATACGCAAAAGAACTCTCACGTTCCCGATAAAATAACTAACAGTAATCTTTACGATGGAGAAATTTCGCCCATATCTTCACGGACTGCAACCTAAGGTCCCCAACCAATTATGAGAGCCTGATTTATGTTCATGAAAATTAATAATTTGAATTTAAGATTTTAATCATTAAATATTGTATTAAATATCTGTATGTATATTGTTTTTTATCGCTTTGTGTAATAAAACAATTATCGGTGCTTCGTCGAATTAAATCGAATTAAGTGAAAGATGTATCTTATTAGAATATGTTAATGAAAATAAAAAATCTTATTTTAGATACAATGAGATAATATGAAAAATATAATTGAAATCTATTAGAAATAAGTTTTAAACTACATTAAATAAAAATACTTTATTTAAAAAATGTCTACATGCTGCGGTTCACTTACGACCTTCACAGTATCATACGAAGTATTGAAATTGAACGACACACTTCTTGAAATTCGTTTTCGTATTATTATCGCTATCAGTTGAAATTCATACACATAATTACAATTTAATTTAACAGATTTTTTAAACAGTCATAAAAAATGAATTCAATTAATTCTTCAAATCTATATGCAATAAACGAATTCACGAATACCAAACGAATTAAAATAGTGATATACAAGTATAAATTAAATAGATGGCGATGATATAAATCTTAATTATTAAGAGATTTTTTTTTTATGCACTTTTAAATTAAGAATGAATAAAAAGAATGGCTGTTACGTATAAGAACGTACATAAAAGAACTGTTATTGCGTGTGATGATCAAATATGCTAATAACAATTAAGTAAACAATTGAAATTTAAAAAAATTGTTTTAAGTCTACGTGCATTTGTCTATATATATATATATATATATATATATATACAGATAGATAGATGTGTATGCACATAATATTTTTCTCCTCAACTTATGAGCAATGTAATAAATAAGCAATTAATTAAAAATAAAGATATAAATTAACATTGGAAATAGAAAATTGAAATTTTTGTAGAAGCAAGCCCTCGTATCACAATATATACAAGACTATATTGAAAACATAGAAAATGATAATCTTCCAATACTTGATCAGTGATTTGCAAAATCCTACAATAATGAATATACCGTAACCTTCTAACGTCAAATATAGAAAACAAAGAAAAACGAAATAAAATCTAGAAAAAATAATACAAATCACTTTACTATTTATTTAATTATACCATGTTATTGTTTTGATGTATTGCTGACACTAAGAATGCTAATGTAGTATTGTGTATGGTAAAAGAAATTTCGATTAATTTATTAAGAAAATAAACCAACAAATATAAAAAAGTATCGATAATTAATGAAAAATTTATTTATGAACTAAGTTTATTAACTAAGCATTTTCTTTCTACCGACAATTTGATGATTTTTCAAATTCAATTTTAATTAAAACTCATGTAATTTTCAATTTATTAGCTAATTAATTAGCTATTTGATTTGTAGTAATTGAGATTTTAATAATTACTTATTTCGCCTGTTTTCTATTATATAAAATTAATTTTTAAAAAATTTTTTAAAACTTTTTAAGGTTTTACGTATTAATAATTTTTATCTACATAATGCAGTTTTTTTACGAGATTAAAAAAAAAAAAAATAATAATAAATGTTACTAGTTGTGAATCATACTTGTAAAAACGTTGAATTGTACTATGTATGATACAGTAACTCTTAATATTCTTTAAATATTTCAAAAGATGTCAAGAAAAGATATTTAATCATATATTACTAAAATTTATTAAGTATTCTGTTTATATGCAGTTTAATATTTTTTAAAATTCTATAACTTTTATGTAGAATTTGTGTAACTTTCGTGCCTCCAAAATATCCTCTTTTTTTTTACTCTTAAATGTTTCAGTTTTTAATATGAATATTAATTACAACTATACTACTGCATCAATCAACAATTTAGCCAGACATTTGCAATAATTAAAGTAAATAAATGAAGGATTCTTAAAGAGTAATCACCATATAAACATAAACTACCCAGTACATATAACTACGGAAGTAAGGCGATATGGTGAGTCATAATTGCGATAATGTGAGTAGCACGAAGTAAGTGTTGCAATGGAAGTTAGAATGAACAATTAAATGAAAAATGACATGAATGAGCAAGAAAGCCAATGAAAAAAATGCAATAATATAATTAAAACAAAGATTATTAATTATTTAAGTAACTGTATTCGAAAAAATAGTGGAAGTAAATTGTAATTTCATTTTATTTTCATACATTTTTAATGAATATTTATTTCCATAAAATATATTATTAGCGATAATTTACAACAATAATTTTATATTACATTAGTAAAATAAATTAAGAAAGAGAAAAAGAAAATATTACCATTCTTACAAACTCAATATCATTAAGAATACTGTACATTTATATGACAAAAACATTTTCTTAACGACAACAGCAAAGCAATGTTTTTAAAATGACATAACTTTTTAATCAAATGTAGTAAAAATAATAATAAAAAAAAAACTTTTTAAACTATGTTTAATCATCTAATAAAGTAGAATATCTAATAGCATAAGATTATTTATTTCTTATTATAAATAAGAAGCTCTAAATCAAAATGTTCCTGCAATTTTAGATATTCTAATTATATAAGAAAAATCTTAATACATTATAAGTTTCGTAAAAATCATATGGAGTTATAGAATAATTAGTATAATCTCTGTAAACCAAGATTGATATCATTTACAGGTATATTTAATAGAATATTTGAAAATATAAGAAATAAAGTTTAAAAAATTTTTTATATCTAATTACATTTCATCGCCATTTTTCATATATAAAAATCATTTATTTGTTATTTTTTATTTTTTTTTTTTTTACATATTTTTGAATATTAATCTATTAATCTATTAATATAAACATAGTAAATAAATCCATTACAATTTGTATATTTAATTTCTTAATTTCTGCAGTTTAAATACTGTTAAAAATAGAAAATGCAAAATTCGTAATAAAGTAAGAATATTGATATTCAATTATGTTATGTTCAGACATTAAACAATTTCGGATGTAACAACATAATATACCAAGATGACGAGCAAAATAATTTATGTTAGGGAATTGAGTCTTATCGTATTATTAATTTTGCCTGGAGCTAAATTGAAATCTTGGCTAAATTTTTCAAATAGAAATATTTCGAGCTGACTCGTTCGATCATTTTCATTCTATTAAAGTAATTACATATAATAGTATGTAATATTTTATTAGAAATTATATATTATAATAAACTAGTACAATTATGTAATTTTTTTATGGTAAATTGACTAATACATTGTAACTCAACAATTTTATAATTAAAAATTCATAATAACACAAATTTCTTTATAAGTCAATAATATTTTAATAATATTTTTATGTTTATTGTTTTGTTTATATGTATTTGATAATCTATTATTTATATTACATAAAAAATAAATATATACATACACACATAGATAAATACAGACACACGTATATATATATATATATATATATATATATATATATAATATAACATATTGAAATTCTTATTAAGATAAAAGTCTAAATATCATTATTACAAAAATATTCTACGTATAACGGAAACGTTTAATTTCTTTATTTTAGCGCTAATTTTTATAATTGCTAGCATGATATAATCATATTTCTTACATAGCAATTTTACAATATTAAAAGAAAATTAAGTTAGTTATTCAATTTTGAATTTTTATGAATATTTTTGTTTCATTTTACATTGTTTTTTTTTTCTAAATTTCTGGAACTAAACTAATTAAAACATTTTAGACTTGTGCATAACTTTAAATTTTATAATCCGACAAACTTTTCAACCAGAAAAAGTTGTTTTTTTTTTTATAGTAATTATGAGCTATTCTCTAAATCATTCTATTCTCAACAAGTGAAAATATAATTAAAGTTTGATAACATCAAATAATAGCCTTAATAAACCTATGCACGGCGATAAAGAAATTCTCAATACAAATTAGCTTGTAATTATCATATATCCGTAAAGTAGATCATTACTTTAAAAAGTTAATACTGATGATGAAAAATTACATTAAATATGAAATCGACTTTAATCGTGTATTTTAATAAAAAAAAAAGAATTGAATTTAGAGAATATATTTAAAGTATAATCCGTGTAAACCTGCCGTGGACGTATAAAGTGAATCATGGAAACATACTAGCTTGGACGAGTCATTTGGTTTCCATGAACAGAGAGGGAGAGAGAGAGAGAGAGAGAGAGAGAGAGAGAGAAATAAAGAGAGATATAAAAAAGACAAAGTAATTGTAAAGCCTTCGGTTTTAATTTTTCTATAAATAAAAATGAAAATTTTGTTACATAACACGGATATAAACAATATTTACTAATAATTAACTTGCAACTAATAGGAAACTCATTTTTATTAACAATAGCAAATAATGACAATTTTTTACATTTCAATACTGATAATTATTGTCAGCATTCAGTAATAATACTTGGCATTCATCATTATTTACAATTCTATTATTATGTAATGGATTAGTTAAAGTTATTATATTTAAAAATTTATAGTATTTAACGGCGTACAAAACTTAATAATAATAAAAATCAATTATTTTTCAATGATAGAGTGCGATTTACTTTAATTTTAAATTTAATATAGCAAAGGTACAGTCCGAGAATCATGGAATTTATTTTATTTATTTTTGATTACTACAATAAATTATTTTGATATATATTATTAATTTTTATAAATATGTATTTCAATAGTAACAATTTTTTAGCTTTTTATTTTTTAATTTTAAATAAATAAGCAATAACAAATTTTTTAAATTTATGATTAATCTGTAATTTTAGTTTTATAATATTATTAATTATCATCATATTTGTATATTATTCTAACCATATTTTATATGAAATACAATTAAGTCATCAATACACGAAAAGTTCATTGCATTATGAAATATTTGTACATTAATTTATTAACTTTGTTCCTATGTTTATTTTGATTAATATGGTTAAAATTTTTAAATAATAACTATAGTGAATATAATTTTATTCAGCAATTTTTGATACCTAAGAAAAAAATTTTAACAAGAAAACTATTTCACAAAATAATACTTTAAAATTAATACAATGGCACGATTTACAAAAAATTTCATAATGATTCGCAGAAAGTAAATTCTTTAATATATATAAACATTTTTAAAACTTTTAAATAATACTCATTTGAGCAAAATATTTAATCAACATTACACGTAAGAACTATCAATTATATAAACCCTTGTTAATAATTTTTTTATATGTTATCATTTAATAAAATTTTAAAATTCAATAGTGTTGGATAAGAAACTTTAATACGTTTTTATGTTATTAAATAATTTAAGAGTGATTTATATAAATTACATTATACAAAAATAAGATGTATTCTAGGGAATTTTATTATTTTAATCATAATTTCAACATTTCCTGCAGAATACCTGGGTATTCACAACAGAAAATAGAGTATTGATGCTATAATATTATATTTTTCAACTAATTTAGATTATTTTGTTATAGGTAACATTTTTTTGTACATCAAGAGTATATTTATATTGCATAAATCATGGGCATAAATTGTTAGAATATTCTGCAATATAATGCCGTTATTGTTAACTAGTAAATTGTAATCTAAATAATGAGTACTAAATTATTTTTGTAATTTCATGCTTCCATAATTTTTCCATATATAGGTTAATCAGCTAATATTATAATATCTAATTTTATCTGCAATTTTTCTTCAATATTTATTCTATATTCATCAATGCAATTCACTATAATTCTTGTTCAAAGTTAGTACTCATAGAATATTGATGGTAAATTTTTAATAAACAAATTTATTAATTTTATTAAATTTTACATAAGGAAAATAGATTGTTAAAAGAAGTATTAGGTATAATAAGATTAAGTGATAAATAATTGTAAAAATGAAAGATATTTAATAAAAAAAAATTATGGAGATTCAAAGGTGGAGAATCGAAGATGACAACTATTTAAGAAAATTATTTTGTAGATGTTAGTGAAAACAATTAAAACGACTATATATTTTAGCAATGTAATTAATTATAACTTATAAGAACGTTACCATTAAACAGCCATTTATAGCTATCTGCGGGCGTATATATACTTACCAATTAAATATATATTTATTTTAATTTGTTTATATAGAAATGTTGTAAGACATGTTTTTTGTTAATTTTTAACGCCATGAGCCTCTTTCGATTTTACAGTTAGCGATAAATATATGAAACATATCGGCTGGACTTGACTGTTTGTAAAAAAAAAAAAAAAAAAAAAAAAAAAAAAAAATCAATAGGAAATATCGATTATTATTAAAGATGATGTTCGTTTACATTACAAGCGTGATCAAACGAAAAATGCAGTCTCGTTTAGTCACTTCTCAATAAGTATCGCATTACGTCTTATCAACTAAATAATAAGTAAACAATTCGTCCGATAGTCGGATAATGAAATGCTTAAGTCACTTTTAAAACGCGTAGAACAGTGCATTGGAGAATTGGCAGTACGTTAGCATGCAAATCACGCGATACTCCTTCCAATGTTCGATCGGCATTGCCTTGTCTCTTTCATCTTTGAACTCTCGCCCCGCAGTCGCAGCTTTTGCCGGTACTTAATGAACTCTCGCCATCACCGGCGGCGCCGCTTCATCTCCGAACAAAACAAAAAAGAATAATATCCACGTGCCGACGTTATCTCTGCCGCGACCTCTACTCAAGCTAACGCGGATAACGAAGCGTCAGCCTTTCGCAAATCCAAGCAAATATTCTCGGCAGCACCAGGCGGTGAAACAATCGTCGCTGCCATTGCGGATGCCGATCTGCTTAAAGATGCGCGGGACGTAGCCTCGGCTTCGCAACACCATTCGCCAGACCTACTTTTACCATAAATATGCGCGTATTCCTTTTAGTATACTTACGGCCCCTCCAATCTTTATCTTGCCAAAGGGAGCGCGAGTTTTTTCTCCGCGCATAAGTCGATGATTTATGATTGCGCGGTGGCATTGTGAATTGCTTTTAATCGCCATCGGCTTGCTTAATCGTCTACGTAGCGCTCGAATGTTGTTCGAACATTGTAAATTTAGCTTACAATTAATAAGGTATGGGAACGGAGAACCGTGTTTTTATGCAATAGAGCCCTGTGTCGATGGCTTAGCGGTCAGGTTCGCAAACTTGTTTCTCGATACTTAGCACGACGTTGTGCGAACTTTGCATCATATTTTAGGCTCTTCGAGGTAAATTTGTAATAATATATGTAGCTACCATACATACGCACGGTCTATTGTCTATTTGCCTAAATAAGTATAAAGTATTATTGAAAACTTTGATAAAACTATTATATTTTACCTTCATTCTTCTGTAAATGTTCAACAACGGTTATAACATTTTTCTGCAATGTACGAAGAAAGTTTTTATGACCACACAAGGATCTTTAATTCTGGAAATATTACATAATTGTGAGTGATCAAAAGGAAAAAGTGTGATAAAAGTTTACTCAAAACTATCATTTACGATACCATTTATTATACATTTTCTTAATGGTGCGTATAAATTTTTATCGTCATACTGTAGGATAAATATTAAATTATATGGATGATAAATTTTCAATTTATTACGATAACATTCTCTTAATTAAGGAACTTTTCACACTTTGGGCAAACATATAACGTAAATTTGTCTTGTCTAGAACGCAAAAATACAAGACTTCGTCAAGGCTTTTTTTATTCATTATTATAGAAATGGAATTTCCGTCAAAAATAATTTGTCGAATGAGATACCATTGGATGTTAACAATTTGAAAATTAATTTACTTACGGATTTCGAATATATTGTGCATTATGCAAGTACGAGTGATTGTCGAACTTTAACTATCTATACTACTAGAATTTATTATTGAATTGATGAAGACGATGGGACATCTACATGAAATTATTCAGAATCATTTAAAAGCTGATCGATCGATTCAAATTATTCGAATATAATTATTATTAATGAAAACTTTTAATTCCTATCTCAAAGACTGCAATTATATATTCTTAAATATTTCATGGCAATTATAATTATTAATACAATTTAAATAATTACGAATGCATTGAGCTTATAAAATATCAAGAAGAAATAAATTAAATGAAGAAAAAATAATTTATTTCACTTCCTAAAATTGTAATGTACATTAATGATACAATCTTTATACATTTTATAATTTTCTAATGGGACAATTTTAGATAACATCTATTAGGAATAAAAGAAAGTTTCATATCGTAATTTTTACACGTGTACTTAAGTAATCATTAGTATAAATTTTAGACAAACTGTGAATTTTTGAATGTCTCTCTCTCTCTCTCTCTCTCTCTCTCTCTCTCTCTCTCTCTATGACAAGTACTCGAAAAGGTTAAAAAAATATTTTTTTGAAATTTTAATCTACCTGATTTCCCCATATAATTTTCTTGTATAAAACTAATAAAATAACTCGAAACTTAATGACTTGTTCACATACATTTATTTCAGGAAAACTTGCGTGGAAATAAACTCCCAGTCGTTTGCACGTTTTTTGTCTGCTCGGGCCTTTCTTTCTTTACTACTACTACTACACACACGCGCCATATCCCCTCATTTTCTCTTCTTTATGTTGCGTCGCTTTTTCAGAGCAACTTTCTAAACTTGACTTTACGACAGCGATGCTGCAAAATTTCACTGCACATCGCGATGGCAAAGAAGCTCCAAAAGCCTACTTTTGCGAGTCAGTGAATCGGGAAAATTCTTAATTTGCATAATCTGTATAAGTCACCCAATTGAAACTATATGTAAGCTTTTGCTCAAGCTTTCACTTACAAAAGAGAAATTAAAACTAATTCAGAAGCTTCGGAGTCCTTCAACATTCATATTTAAGCAATGACATATTGTTTTTATCTTGTTCATAGGTCGTTGAGAGAAAAAATTTTTTCAAGAAAAATTCTATTGATTTTATATTACGAATTAATAAATATAAAAAAAAAAAAAAACATAATAGAGCTATTAGTAATTGAATATTATAATTGAAATATATGGTTATCATTAATTAATTATATATAACAGCATAACGTATGTACGATATATTAATGATCGACGAATTTAGTTATCATCATAGGCAAATATAAAAGTATTATTTATTTGAGAACTTGATTTTGTAATAATTCATAGAAAAAGTAAGAAAATTTATTGCAATATTGTTAAATTACATAATAATAAAATATTAATTATAAGGGTAGAATGTAGAATACAGTAGTAAATAAGTAAGTTGTTTTTTCTTAATGAAACTTTACAGTTGTGAAAGAAATAACCGTAAATGAAAACCAATTGTTAACACCTTATGAAAACTTCAATCACTATTATGAACATTCTGAAATACTGTTAAAATAAATTTTAATATTTTGAAAAACACGTAAACCATATAAAACACATAAACGATAAAAACACATATATCTTGAAATGTATCAAAAATACGCTTTCCTATCCAAGATTTTGTGTATTATTATTAAATGAATAAATGATCAGGGCTAATTTTTAATAGATTACATGACTTTCTAATATTCCGACAGTAAATGTAATAAATAACAATAGAATTTAGTTACAATCTTTGCAGTTTTATATGCATCATTGATTACGATATCACTGACCATAAAGTCGAGGCAGAGTGCTACACACTATCGAGTTTTACGACTTCAGGTTTGTTATTTTCTTACAATCGATCTTTAAGCGTAAACACTCGTCTACAACGAGATCCAGATAAACAACTTCATAGTTTCCCGAACTAAATTATATTATTCAACCTCACTTCGTGTAAACATTTTTTTAGATTACAATTACGATATCAGGATGGAGAATTTAATATTTTTCTATCTTCCAGGTATCCGATACGACGTATAAACTCATACAAATACCGTTAGTTATTATTTATAATTCTAGGCAATATTAAATATCTTCTGTAGTATCATTTTACTGTAAAACTGAAATTACGATAATACATTTGAACTTGTACAAAATTATTTCTCTTAGTTGTGTGTGTAATTGCTCAGTGTCTAATTAATTAAATTAAAGATTTCTCGCCTTACGATCAAATGAAATATAAATAATAAAAATTATGAATCAGATTATTTGTAATAATATTTATTACCATTATAAAAGTATATGCTTGTTAATGTAAAATAAAATTCTTAAATGTACCTTTTAGCATTATAATAGAATAAAAAATTTTCATTATACATTTTAAAATATGAAATTTATCTTATTTAGAAAATTGTGTAGCTCAATATTTTAAAGATTTTTATTATTTAAGCATTATGCTATATTCAATTAAATATTTTATTCTCGTGTTTTAAATTAAAAATTAAATGCTAATAAAAAGATAATACAATTATTATAATATTAATTGAAAATGTTTTAAAGCGAAAATTATTCATATTATAAAATGTATAAAATAATAAACGGATTAATTAATTTTGGCGTTGAAACTATTTATAGGCATTGAAAATGAGCAATGTTAAAGGAAATTTTGAATCAAATAATTCATGCGATAAACCAAATTTAAATATACTCGATTCTACTTCATCATGCGACAAAAGTCAATACAATTTTATAAATTTTTTTCTCTCTGTACTGTTACTTTATTCGAATTTCAACACAAGTTCGCTTCGCAAATGCAAAAACTTTCTCATCGTGTATTATTCTATAACACGTTTATGTTAAAACTTTATTCATTGTTAAGTGTTTGCAGATAATATTTTTACTCAATTTTTTTTTTACATACATTTAATTATAATATATTACTTTCGTAAATTTGAAAATATCGTGCATTTATATTATGGAAACGAAATTATTAAAGGAAATGTCAAAATTAATTCTTCAAGTCGATATAATTATAATAGATTACACATTTATAAATAATATATTAATTAGATAAATAAACATGAAACGCAGACGAGTAAAAATTATTGCTTGTTTAAAGAATTATCGAGTAAATTATTATTATATGAAACTTTATATTTTATAAATTTTATATTTTATATTCTGTATAATTCATAACGTACTATAGAGTTTAATGCATAATTGCATAATGAAAAATTTCATCTTAATTTTTATTTTCAATTTTAAATTGGCATTTTACAAAGAGACGGAAGAATCTGTAAACTAGAAATTGACGAGAAAAAGGCCCCTTCCTTCTATTAGAGCGCTTAAAACGTATTTTTGATTTATACGGAATTAATATTTCTTATAATTAATCAATAATATAAGAAATCTTAAACTTTAATTATTAACGAGCTGCATAGTTTTCTCATTTACTACTTGTAATTCGAAATTTATACCGTAAAACGCGTTCATGATATATTTCTTCCTCATTTCTATTTCTTACATTTTTTTTCTTTTTTTTTTGTATAGTTACCATAATCCTAGTAACTAGCAAATAGCTTTATAAATGTAGCTATTAATTATATGAATAGCTGGTATCGAAAACTTGATAAATATATTTAAATTATGTATTTTATCATCAACGAAATTAATTAAAAAAATATAAACTACTGAATGAACAAAATAGGCAAATATTTAGTAAATGGATACCATCAAATTAAAAAATCACACGCACACGTATTTATTTTAAGAAATACAATTAGCCTTAATAAGGAAATTATCAATAATGTCTTTTACCATAATTAATTTAACCACACGTCATTGACACGTGCACGAAAGCCCATAGACTTTATATTATACTATATAGACAAGGATATTATAATATTGTGTCAACTTTCATTGGCATTTTTATTAGAGACAGCGGCAAGGAAGTCAAACGTTCCATTGCAAAGTCCCAGATCTCTAAAAAAAAAAAAAAAAAAAAAAAAAAAAAAAAAAAATCAACTTACCTGGGTTTCCAGGTATCGCAGTATTATCACCCTTGGAGTGCCGTCACTCAATCAACAACCGCTGGGCAAATAAGCACAGATGTCCGCTATCCCTTGGCATGAATTTTTTTATATCAGCAACGATCTTCCATGGCTAGGGACAAAAAGTGGACGAGCCTAGGCATCCGGCAAGGAGGCAACGTCCGACGTATCCCAGCGTAGTCGCGAGCAATCATCGACATCCTCGTTCTCCGAATACCCGTCGGCACGCGCGGCCGGAAATATCGACCCAGGTGTGCGGACCAATCGGACTCATAAAGTTTTAAAAAGCGATACCGGAAATTAGCAGGCGATCCTCGTCGCTCTCGTCGTCGTCGTCGTCGTCGTCGTCGTCGTCGTCGTCGTCGTCGTTGTCGTCGTTGTCCTCCTCCTCCGTCTCCACCCTCCTTGCCAAGCCACCATCGGCCGCTCCTCGGACATGCGTGCAGTCGCTGTTGCTCCCGTGTAGGCGCGCCGCCGGGCACGACAACCTCACTAACGTCGGCGCAGCCTCCGTCGCGACGCTGACGTGGACGCCGCGAGGGACGCCAAGGCCGACATTGCGCAGGGGCGCCGCGACGCGCGAGACCGACGAAAGCTTCAACGACAGCTTCGACGACAGCTTCGACGACAGTGTCGACGACAGAGACTGACCTCCGCGAACCGTCAAACGACGGGATACCAAGAGAACCGAGCACTTGGTCTTGGACTTTAAAATTCGAGGTCTCTGGAGAATCTCTCGCCCTGTTTTGTCACTGCCTGCGTGCTTGTTCCTCCACTCCTGGCCATTCCTCTAGCTCTAAAATACAAATTGAAATCCATTGACCAACGGGAAGACCACACTTACCATGCCTCATTGTAATGATGAACAAGTGGGAGGCTGTAGGTATCTTTCATCGAATAATTTTCTTTCCTAAAAACCTTTCTTATCGCGCCTAATCGAATTTTTAACTATAGTCCCTCGTATTTGCCTATACGAGAGACTTTTGGGGGCATCGAATGTGAAATGACGATTGCAAGATTGGGCGAGAGTGCGCTACTTACAAATAACGAATATTTTCTCAAGTACCGATCAAGTTTAATTCGATGGATCTACCATTGTGATAAATCAGTGAAAAGCTTTAAATATTGTTCGTTACAACAAACAACGTAGCCCCTCATCTTTGATGTAGGCTTATAAAATCTAATAAATGTTGGATGGCAGATTATAGCGTAGGTGGAAAATTGAAAATAAATAGTCCGGGAATATTAATCGGCAGCGAGCACGAAGTTATTGCTCGTGTATTACTGCAAAGACGACGGGTTTTCGGAAAAATTGACACTCCCCTATTATACCCGATATCTCACTACAAATTTGTGCAAAGTGTATGGGCGGACAGGAATGAGAAAGCAGGGCGTGAGGAGTGTGTGTATATATATATATATATATATATATATATATATATATATATATATATATATATATATATATATATATAAAGGAGCTATTCATTTCACTTTGGTGATTTGATTTGCTATTTTGTTAATAAATGAAAGCCACGTTCGAAATATTTTCAAACAAATTCATCTTATATTTTGTATTATCAGCATTTTTATTCAATATTTATACAATGTGTCCGAATCAAATCTAAAACATAACGATATAGAATTTGTCGTCATTATTGGCTATCATTATTTTATCGTGAAGTGATGATTCCATATATATGTACATTCAAGATAATAATAATGTGATTTTACATTTACAATTTTATAGCATTTTAATGTGGAAATGTCATGCTTCATTTGATCTGCGCAACATTATGCGAAGGTGAGGAATATGAAATAAGTATACAATAAAAATATTTATGCAAGGAAAAGGCGTTACAATCAATTTACAAATTGTTCACATATTTATTAAGTAAAGAGCAGCTTTAACGATAAATAGTTAACATTATATTTACAATCTCTACGATTAAAGAAATACCATACCATTCGATACAATCCAATAATATACATTTGCTCGTAATTGTAAATAATTGTTTATAGCCTGATATTTTTCAATGGATTATTTTCAATTGTTATAAAATAAATGCAACAACAATGTTATTTAAAATGATTGAAAAGCCGTGCTTTAAAATCTTCTCTTTTCAATCATGTTAATGCTTTTTCGTATGTTTTTCATCAAGAAAATGTGTTGTTTTTGGAATTTGTTATCAAGTGAATCATTTCCATCGAATGTAGTCATAGGAAATGCTCTTTAGCTAAAAGTCTCACTTTACATCACAACTACGAATCATTGATGGATTATTATTATATTCTCCATAGGAATTATTAAATGTATTAAGTAAGACGTTTTAAGCACTCATTAATAATCGTCCTAAACCAATCCTACATTACATTTCATTGGGCACAATATTTAATACAACGCTAATAAAAAGCTTACCAGTAATATCTAGCTAAATTAAATAATTATAAAAATAACTGAACGTACAATCAGGCGTGTATTAAGAAAAGGCAATTTTCAAACGCGACAGCTCTCGTGTAAACACGAGAGAAAAACATTTACGGACAACGACATAAAGAAAACTCTACAGCGCTCCCACACGAGAATTCACGAATATGGAAATTCGATTAATACCGACCTGCCTCAGTCGGTAAGACAATGCCCACTTATCACTAAACACTACTGTTACCATAAGATTTTTCGTAGTCCCGCGAATTTCCGTCGACAGCGACTAATCGTTCAACTCTTTTTTCGTCCAATGCACAATTGGACGTTTATGATAGGTAAATTTTATATTTTACTTATATTCAGTTATAATAATAAAGTCTATGAAGCATATTATAGATAATATTACAAGAGGCTTAATCATTTGAAAGTAATATTTATTAATGCTCGCTTTCTTTCGGTTTTTTCAATGAACAATTGTCGCATGTTCGCGCAAAAATTATGTTTAAGTTGTTAAGGCATTGAAAACAATTCTATCTTTTTATGGATAAATGTACGATAAATGACAGACTGAAACTTATAAAGCTAATTTTAATAGAGTTAACTCTTTTATTTTTTAATTACTACAATTCCAAGCGCAAAATAATGATATTCCACGAATTATATCATATACTATTAGAGCGAACTAATACAAATATAAATTAAAATAATATTCAAATATTAATATTAAATTAATATTCTTAATATTAAAAGGAAAAAAAAAAAGTTTAATATATATAGACCACTAGGAAATAATTTACAGAATTATCATCGTGTTAATTTATTGAAAAATTAATATTCCTGTTGGATTTTAATTTAAATTTTTTCCTCGATGAAAAAATAAAAAATAACGATGAGTATTATTCATTTGATTAATTCGACACTTAATTTATTCATACACTAATTGACTAAAATGATTTTTTTTATTTTAAAAGACTCAAAATTCTAATAATAAAAAAAATATCAAAGTCCAATATTAATACACAATAACAGATGTGAATGGCAACGAAATTTATATTTCTGAGTTGCAAATTTGTTATAAGAAAATTTACAATTCATAAATCGAAATTCAGACATGTATATTTTCAACAGGTACTTTCATAATTAATATTTCCATTCAATATTTTGAAATAAATTTTTTTTTTAAATCTTTTAAAAAATACAGAAAAAGAAATTTATACAAAATATTAATACAATATTTTTAAAAAGAAATTTGTGTGTTAATATTTTAATATTCTTATAAGTATTAAATAATTAATACAATTATAACTTAAAGTTTTTCATTTATTTTTTGTTCTATAGTTTTTTTTTATTTTGTTTTTTGTTTTATGTATTCGAATATAACAAACCAAAAATTATTATAATGCACTATTATTATCATAAACCTTTCTTTCATTAATCTTTTATAGATCGTTCATCTTATATGGATCTTTTGAAAATGCCATAATATTATTAAGAGCAGAAAAATAAGCATCTAAAAATGTGAACAAATAAGAAAATTATTACTATTATTGGTTTAAATTAAATATTGAATATGCTAATCAAAGTGTTAGTCATTACTATCTATCGATAAGAAATAAAAAGAACAACAATGTTATTAGAAAATGTATTCTTACTTTTTTCATATTACGCGCATCGTATCACAATTATTTATGTAATTAATATTTTTATAAAATATTTTCTGTTTAACAGAAATATAAAAGCTTATCTTTAAATCAATTAATTGTACCGTTAATGTTATTGCAGTCAGATAATAGAGAGAACATTATTGTAAATTGTAGAATAAATGTTTACTCATGTAGTTTCCATTATAAAAATATATTTATAATTTAATATCTTCAAGATGCAGTATCTTATTATGAGAAATGAATTTAGCGAAATCAATAATAAATATTTAATCCATGATATCTTAAATAATTTTAATTAAATATAAGTAATAATTTTTTCAAAAATAAAAATAAATAAAAATTCATAGTATAAAAAATGTATTCTTAATTTTGCTATACACTGATCATGTAAATCACACAATATAACAAAGAGATCATTATTAAAGATCTGTTTAATGTAAATGTTTGAATACTTAACATTGGACTTAACTTATATAAGTATCATTAAATGTTCATTTATTAATCGAATATCCACAATTGAACGGAAAGTGAGGATTTTTTTTTAATTAACATTAAAATAAAAAATAATTAATCATGAGTTAATTTTTAATTTTAGATTATATTATTTTGAAATAAGTAATATTTTTTGTTGTAAATGTAATCTTAGGGAAATGGTTTACGTTAACTACTACGAATGGAATTAATTTTTAATAATTTTTACAAAAACCTTTATTCGCTTAGCTAATTTTAGAATCATTTCACGTATACAATACCTACTGTAATATAAAATCATTTTTTACAAAACGTATTATTTTACAAATAATAATAATAATAATAATGTAATCGTCTGTTGTTTTTTTTTTAATATAAATGCACTATTATATATGTTATGTGTTATACAGAATCTTTGAAGAATTTATCTGTCAAATTTTTTTCGTTTATAAGAATTATTATTAAAAATTTTTAAATAAATTTATTAAATAATATATAAAATATTTTTCAAAAAAGTATTATTCTTCATATACCATCTGTATTCATTGTATACACTTTATCTACTTATATTTATTTATTTTGATAATTTATATAATTGTTATATTATATTTATCATCATTATTATAATGTATAATGTAATATTTAAATTATTAATATTATGTTATACGAAACAATGTTTAATTATTGATATTACGAAAAATAATATAAATTTTCAAAGTTACATTCTATCGAAATCTTATACTACAACAAATAATATTTAGTTACTTGAATAGTACTTACGTAATCTATTAATTACTTCATAAAATTGAACTCGCTTCAGTATTTTAATATTTTACTTCAATATTTTTAATATTTAGTCGCTATAAAGTGGGATTATAAAAACAGATATATTGAACGTGAAATGAAATATATATATATATATATAGAATCGTAACAAAATTTATTTCACATTTTATTTAATAATTTGATTTTTGTAATCAGCCATCACTTGGAGAATTTTATAATAAACAAGTTCTGGGGCATCCACTGCCCATAAAAAGTCAAAATGATTGAACTTACTATGTTTGATGTTATAATTTCCTAATTTTATAGGTATTTGGTTATAAAAATATTGTACATCCTACAATAGAATAGAATTATTTTTAGTAATAAGTTTTATTTGAATATAAAAAGGCAATTATTTGAATGGTTTAACGTACTTTCTTATCCACTAACCAATCATTTTCTGACCAAAATACTGCAACTGGCACTTGAATTTTTGAAAGATCATAACTGGGTGGCCGAGAGTTATTGTAAACTTCTAAATTAAGTCGTGATCCATAATCAAACTTACGCAATTTATTGACAGTCATCTGTTGTAGCCAATGAATAAATAATTTCATTGACGTACCAGATGGAAAGTCACTCCAAATTTTTGACAAAAGGGACTAAAATAAATACACAAAAGCTCAAAAGAAATTCAATGTATTGTTCAAATAAAAAAATGATTAATCGAACATTCGAGCATAATATAAGAAATACTTACATAATCAAGTTGTTCTGGATTGTATCCAGCAATTAAAAATAACGAATTGCTACAAAAAATATTTCGCAAAATTTGTTTTTTACAAATATATTGTGCGAAATTATCAACAAAAATATTTCGTGGAAAAACTTCGTATATACCCAGGGCATTTGATATTCGCTTAAAAGGAAGAAAATATATATATTGACTTTTGATTCTCAGACGATAATTCTATCTTAATATAACAATTTCAAAATTAATTTAATGCTATATCGTTATAATTTTAAATGAAGATTACTTTGCTAGGCATAGTTTAGCAATATGTTTTAAAAACGTATTATTGTTATATTTTGTACTCGAGGTCATAAATATTTTTACGAATTCAAAGGTATTTTATTTAAATATAAAACCTCTCAAATCCTTTCAGTTGAAACTGATTTACATGTTCTATTTAGTACTGATTTAAATACATATTAGGTATCATGTTGGTAACCAATATAGTATTATGAAAAGAATATTTCTTTAGATAAACAGTCAATCATATTCTATAGAAGATAATTGAAGATTAAAATACTTGATATTATTGTATAGATGTAAGTTTAAGAATCGAAATGATCTATTAAATATTATTTTAAGATGTTCTCCATACAACTGCTATTTATTGTTATATTAACATAGTAATAAATATCTTTAGCCAATATAAAGAAATAACGAAAAATCTTGTCATAAAATTGAATATATTAAGTAAAAATTCGTACTTGAAGTTCTCTCCAAAAAAATGATAGCAATTTTACTGGCCCCTTGATGTGATGTAAATAAGTAGCAGGAGCTAAGGTAATCATTGCCTTAATATTCTTAGCAACTTCTGGCCTTTCTATAGCCATAACGGAAAATGTTGTCGCAGCCATTGAATGGCCCACACAAAATAAGCTGTCATTTTTTAATTCTGATATGTAAGTTATAATAGCTGGAAGATCATATAAACCTAATTCTTGCCAACTGGAAACAAAGAAATTATGATTTTCATTTGTAAATATAAATTTATTTGGAAATACAAATTTATTTGTAAATAGAAAATATAAATGGAAATATACATATAAATTAATCTTCTAATTTTCAAAGTCACTAATTCTCCATCTTAGACATGTAAAAGAATCTTCTTTATATATACGAAATTTGCAACAAATTACATATCAATAGTAAAAAGGAGCATTTAAAGACACTTTTTTTTTCATTTATATGTATATAAATATAAATTTATTAGTATGAAAATAAATGTGAATTGTGACAAAAATTAACATTTAACAATAAGTTCTCTTCAGTAATAATAATTAACACTAAATAATGCACAGTTTTAAAAAATCGTAGTTTTTTCCATTATAAATATTTCTGTAAATTTCAAATATTAAATATTTTTTTATAAAATTATTAATTTTTTCAAAATAATATTCTTTATATACGAGGGTTTAAAATACATAAAAAGTATGTGGATAGTTATATATATATATATATTTATATATATTTATTTATTTATTCATATATTGCGAAGATCATAATATCCGAAAAAAATTCAAAATTTCATTGATTTTTCCAAACGAAATATTAAATTGATTCCAGTATTGTTAATCTGATATTTAACTTTTTTTTTAATTTTAATGTTTAGTTTTTATCTGAATTAACTTAAATATCATTATAACTTATTAAATTTATTAATTTAAAAATTTCGTTTTATCAAATATCCAAAATATAATTATTAATTCCGATATTTCAATATTGTATTTTGACTTTTTTTTTTATTTGCTTTTATTTTTATTTATATATATATATATATATATATATATATATATATATATATATATATCCGTATAAACAAAATTGAATATATAGTTGGTTATGCTCCTGATTTCTTATACATTATTATTTTCATTTTTATTTTAAGTACTTAAACCATATTAACTTATTATTATTGTTATTTCAAAAATCTTCGTAAAAACTTATTTTGTTTATTTAAATTTAATAGATACCAATTTTATTATATTATCAGTGTCTCACTTTTACTAATATTTTTTGTTAGAACAAAGCCACACAAAGGATATGAACATTAAAATCGATGTAAATAATTTTTCCTTAAAGTTCTTTGTAACTTTGCTTGAAAAGTTGGTGTACTTTTAAATTCATATATTATTTAATGTAATTTTAATAAAAGATTTGACCTTGTTTCAAGCTTCGATTTTTTATTTTATTCCATTACATCCTTCGATCTTAGTTTTTATGAACAAGCGAGAGAGAGAGAGAGAGAGAGAGAGAGAGAGAGAGATGACGAGAATCAATCAGATTGGCAGAATATTAGTAATTTAAAATTTATGGAAATATTTTTAGAATGATATAAGCAATATTCTTTAGCATTTGGATAGCCTTGATTTTCACAATACATTGAGATTCAAAGAAATAAATTCGGTCAAGTCATTCCCTAAATACCTCACACAATCTTAAGTCATGTGAGTGATAGACACGTATGTATTTAAAATATACAAAGAATATTAGTGTTCAAGCATGAAATAGAATTTCTGAATGAATCATATTTTATCAGGAAAATTACATTATAGCCATTGGCTCACTTTTTAAAATTATTATTTATAATCCATAAATTATAAATTATAAATAATTTAGTAGAAGTGAAATTATTAACATTAGTATTGAGATTTTGTCGTATATAAGTAAATTTTTGTTTGCTGGAGCAGATTTTCTGACTTTAGTATAAAATACTCTGAAGGAAAGAAGAAAGTTCTATTGTAGCATTTCATTCTTTTAATTTGCATATTATTTATATGTAATTTTACCTAAAATTCCAGAATCGTGGATCAGAAGTAGATAACGTTTGATGTTTTCTTGAGAAAGTATTACCACGGGCATTTCCTAACCAGACATCATATCCATTATCCGATAAAATATAAGCTAAAATCATTAATGAATATATTAACATACAAATATTTTTATTTCAATAAGTAAACATATTTATATTGATTATTTGTTGAAAATCTCACCCCTGCTCATTTTTTTGAATGGGCTATAGTTTCAAGTATACATGTTTACAAAAAGAATACATCTATACATTAATGCTTATTTTGCATTTAAATTCCTATATATTTATCTTTATTTTTATATTGTCAACTAAGTACTATACTTTTTGTATATTACATATAATTAAGTATTTTAATGTTGCATTCTTAATAAAATAGAATAGAGAGTACAAAGTCAAATTTTCATACAAATATGAACTTGTAAATTATCATAAAATAAAGAAATTTATGTTATTTTAATTAACTATCTTACTGAAATTAAACTAAAATTATATGATATATTATTTGTTGTAAATGCGTAATATGACCCTTATTATCTTTGGAATCTGTTAAAATCAATGATTAAAACACTAGATTTTTCTACAAATTGTTTAATTGACATAAAGTTCTCATTTAAAATAAACAACACTACTTTGCCTTTAGTACGTTTAATCAAATTGATAATTCGATAATATATGTAGTATAATAAAATTTTAATTCTGTGTAAAAATTTTATGTGATTATTATTATCTTTAATTTTTTAGAAATATTGTATTAATTTAGAGCAGCTAGTAGGAAAAAAAAATTGTCAAAATATGAATGTAATAAATTAATCAAATCCGTTACTAGTTCATGGATCATTGGATAAATGAAAGAATTAAGATAAGTAAAAACTTTAATACTGGGGTGACTCGATGCTGTTGGTAGTGTGGTTCTTCATTATATCGATGGTAAGTAAATTTTTATTAGAAATAATTATGTATAATCGACAATTTTACATTGTATGATTTACAGCTATGATTACTATTAATTTAGTAAATTTTTTTTTTTTTTTTTTTAAGCTCTTTCATAATCAAAAGGTATTTATTAATTAATATGTGTTAATCGTCTAAGAAAGCCGTACTGTACCTTAATAAAATGATTATTTTTTATTAAATTATATGAAAATATAATACATCTATAAAAATATTATATTGAATATTGATTGTAACCACAGGCTATTATTAGAGAATATTGTGAAGAACTAATAGAAGGAAAGCCCATAAGTAATTGAAATTACATATATTATTACTAAACAATATTGTTAGTCAGCTTTTAGTAATTAAACATTATTACCGAAATATATTTATATAAAGTTTTTATGTGAATTTAGTCAAGTGTAAATATTTTATTTCTATATATATATATATATATATATATATATATATATCTTTGAATTTTCATAATCCAAAGACAAATATGACAATCAATATTTAAACTTATTGCGCATTTCACTTATGAATTCATGAAATTACTTAATAAAAACTGCAATGCTAAAAGTAAGAATTCTACAAAGACATTTTGCACAGGATGTAATATCTTGATTTAGCGAAATCATTTCACTGAAGTCACTACACTTGTTTAATAAACATGAGACGTTTCACGACATTAGTTAGGTAAACTTTATTATAATATCTTTTAAATTTTTAAGGCAGAGAATTAGACTCTCTTAGATTCTAATTTATGATGTAAAAATACTTTGAACGATGTAAATAGTTACCGAGGGCTTTGTTTTTACCAGCAATCAGCCAACCTGACGAGCTTTCTAAAAGTCCATGCTGTAAAAATACAGGAATAGAGCCTAATGCTCCCGGTATGCGAAATATTGTTAAAATGTATCCATCTTCTGTTGTAATAATGTGGGTTTCCGAAGGATAATTTTCTTGATTTATCATCGCAGCCTAAAATTTAATGCAAAATTTAATTTATTATATTTATATTCATATATCATATATTAATTAAAGCATATGGGTGTTACATCATTTTATAAATCTATAAGCATCAAACCATCTTGAAAGCCACTATATTTTTTAAAGATTTTCATGAAACTTACATACCATAAGATTAATACTAAAAAGAATATATTTATATTTAAATCGAATACATAATTATCAACAAACATTATTGCACATATATTTCTCGTTTCTTTTATACAATATCTTCTTCGTTTCTTAATTTAATTAGAATTTTGTGCACATAATCTTTGAGCAACTTAATATTCACTGCTAACATTTAGTGCATTCATACATGAAAAAAAGTATTACATAATGGCAAACTTAAAAAACTAATTGTCTCTAATATATCATTATAAATTTTTAACTCGTCTTACGAGGAAAAATCATTAATTTTATAAAAATACATGTAATGATTTGAAAATCATTTGATGAATTTTTAAATACTTTATAACTTATAAGAATACTACAGTATTTAATATTCATTCTAGTAAATTCTATATAATTTTACATTGTATATAATAGGGTCATTGGACTTTAAAACTGCTTATAAAAGACGGCTTTATCAATACAAATGAATCGATTTTCATTATTTTACGTCTCCTTAGATTTTTTTTCTCCCGATTTAAAGCAATCATTGGAGAAAAAACTGAACAATCATCGTGAACAATCATCCCCCTTACATATTGTGTAAATTTTTTATTCGACATATTCTTTGGTTTTAATTATAAAATGCCATATAACTGTTGTAAATAAAATACTTTTTTATTTGTATAATACAAATCGATCAATATTATGAATTATGGGATTAAATTTAAAAAAGTTTACTACGTCTAAATATTATTTTATTAAAAAATTTGCCATATACTGCTTTCTTCATAGAGTGTTTTTAAAATCGTATTTTAAAAATAATCATAGATAGAGACGATTATGGCAGAGATTATTAGTTAACATTAAGCAACAAAGCAATAACAATTATAAAATAATGTAAGCAACGATAATTTTACATTTATAATTTCTTTTGAATGAAAAATAAAATTAATTATTTTTTATGAACTTGAGAATTACCGATAGACCTTATATTAATCCATAGATAACCATATCTAATATCCCGTTATACCATTAATGGAATGATTTTTTTCTTCTGTAATATACTGTTTCATATAATCTTTGGAATTAAACAAATTTTAATATTAATTATTAATAAAATTAATTATGTTTAAAGCAGCGCTTTATTAGATCTGGTTGGATCATTCTTAAACGTGCATTATCATTTATATTAATTTTATTGAATATGTCATAAATATTTATAAATGTCTATACATAAATATAAAGTTAACCGATACCTAATATATTTGGTAATTCGATTTTTCAATTTTGAACTAAATATAATCATGAGTATTAATCATTAATATCAAATATTTTTTATTTTTAAAAAGTACTACTCAACTATTTCTCAGAAAACTCAAATACAAAATTTAAATGTTTTCAAAATAAATAGCATTAAGTGCTTGAGCAATATTAAAACAATTATAAAAAATAATTTTGTTTTTGTTATTGTATATAATTAGATGAAATTTATTTAGAATAAAAATGACGATGATATTATAATATGTGTAAAGTAATTAAAATTTTTGGTAAAAATCATTATTATTGTAAATAAAAAATTCTTCGCATTTAGTAATAAAAAATTATTGGTTTTTTAAAGAAAAATATATGTATTATTTTAATAAATTTACGTTATTGTATTTTAAGTTTTCCCATTTTAAATATACAAACACATACCATTTAATTAATATTTTATATAAAAATCATTATCCATCTAATTTATACTGAATTTATTAGATTATTTTTGTTAACAAAAAAACGAAAACTTACGGAATTGATAATATTATCGTTCGTAATTTCATTATTCGATGCAATAGAATTTGCGTCTTTTTTGTATATTCTAGGCCCTCCGCTTATTAATGATGCTGCAATGTTGTAAAAAGTAGAGTTTGCACAAACCATGTGTAAATGAATATATATTAAGCTTAGCCAAACAAAATAATTATTTTTAATCTGTATACAATAACAAATTATTATAATTCATTAGGATCAACATTATCGAACAAATTAAATAATTTTATCCGTTACATATTATACCTGTATCTTCATATTCTAATTAATGTAAAAATATTATTACACCTGTGTGATCTGTAAAAATTTAACAGCATTCAAACAACTTTTAAGTCTATTTTTGTCGAAGCCATGAGAGTGGTATGCAATATTGAATCAATAAAAATATTTTTAATATCTATCGTTACGATAAATTACAAATTGATTGTTTTTATTGCTGTTTCGTTTGAACTTTGTTATTTTTTTACGAAATTTCAATCACGACGAAGAGTTTCGGTGAGCGCGCGTCGTTCGACTGCTTATCGAATCACTGTCGACTTTGTGAGAAACCAACGTGGTAAATCGCGCTTATTTAGCAAGTGTATAGTCAAAACACAAATACAAACTGCTTCGCGCAATCCACTTACAATAATTTAAATACTAAATCTAATTAGTGCAACAATTTTCAA
>NW_011948427.1:4612381-4735638 GCF_000503995.2 Ceratosolen solmsi marchali | reverse complement strand
TTTTTTTTTTTTTTTTTTTTTTTTTTTTTTTTTTTTTTCCGAACTGACTACGCAAATCGAGTTCAAATGTAATTAATTGATAGTAAAACATTTTTCTATAAGGATTATAACAAAATTTCTTATCAGAAATTCAATTTGTCGTTCTAGAAATAGTTATTCAAATAATTATATATTATGCTCGATTTATCATTACTTTGAATAATGAACGTTGAGTATCATATTCCTATATATTTCGACAAATTTCCATACAATTTTTTTTTAAATACAACAAGTTTACATATAAATATCATACATAAATATCTTTTAAATATACTATTAACATTATTAAACTATTCTTTTTTAACTATTTATTTGTAAATGACTATTATTTTATATATATATATATATATGCGTGCGCGCGCGCGCGCGTGTGTGTGCATGTGCGTGCATGTGCGTGCGTGCGTGTGTGCGCGTGTGTGTGTAGAGTAAAATGTATCCAAACTAAGTATAAAAACTAGAGATGATAGTCAATTATCTCTTGAATTAAAAACTAAGATTGAGCTACGTAAAAGCAGTTGAAATAATATAATAATCTTAAATTATAAATCACATTCACTAAAAATAGAAGTTAACGCTTTTATATATTGATTATCACATAGCTGAATTGGTTTAGAATTTACTAAAGTTTAAAGAAGAGCATTGGCAGACTAACAGTGTCGAATGAAATTGTTAATTTAATTTTATTGTCAAATTCACCGTATTCGAAATTCTTCAGATTATTCAGCATTATTCAGAAATAGTAGTCTCAAAAACATTACACTTTTTCAAAAGTAATTTTGAAAACATCATAGTATGTAAGTAAAAAGACGTAATTTATTTATATACGCATCTTATTTTCACCAGAAAATACTTTAAAACATTCTGAGAATCAATTTTCTTTTTTTTTTTTTTAAATAAATTTCAAAGTGATTTGTTGTTTGCTAGGTGATAAAAACACACAATGTATATAAATAATGATATTATTTCGGTATCGCAATTCCTTTTAGCATTTATTTCAATTTATCACACCTATTTGCCGTACATTCAATTTTCTCTGCTGCTTGGCTTTAGTAAACATATTTTTAAATTCTTCGGAGTATTGCACATAACTAATGTCGTTTGTCAATCAATCCTCCACGTATTACTCTTTGTTGTTAACCTAACGACATCTAAAACGATTCGTTTACACGTATATTTTTATAAAAAAATTAAAAAATGTTTAATACGTTCTCTTTTTTTTTTTTTATAGAATTATGAAATAAAAAGTATAATTTTATATTTTTCAAAGACATAAAGATAGTTAATAAGTTATTTGCTTAGGTATTAATTAGTAAAAATTTTACATGTATAAATAAATCCTTTAACGTTGAAATTCTTTAGTATTCAGTCAAAAGTCTTTTTAATAAATATTCATACTTTGACTAATTTATGTTTTTTTTTAGACACACGCCAACTTCTAGAACATGTCATTTTACTAATAATTTCTTAATATTCGTTGCAGGTATTTGTATAAAAAATTATAATAACCAATCTGTCTGTGATTGTATCAATTTACGACAGAATGACGTTGAATAATAACAAAAGTGGAAACACGTAACATCAGTCATTTTAATAATTACGCTTATAAAAGAGGAGAAGTTTGAAAATCTCTCGTTCGACTCGTACCCCCCAAAGTCGCAACATCATTGTTGCCAACCACCTTGTTATGTATACTTATATATCCTTTCGATTTAAAATGTCGAATTTGTGACAGACCTTTGAAACTTTATATCGACAAACATAAATCATGTATAAGCCACATAATGTTTGTCTTATCGTATTGCGTAAGAAATGCCGTCTATTCGAACGTTTTACTTAATAATGCTGTATAAATACAAAATTATCATAACATTTGTGTATTGAGTTGGGATATTTGCTATATTAGAGTAAGCCTTCTTTCGTGCGATAGACAAATTTTCTTCATAAACTTCGAATTATCTTTAACGTTAACAAAATATTATTATTATGATTAAAAAGAGTTTTTAGCTTTTATTTTGATAGAATGCATGAAAGTTATAATTCAAGATACTTATTGTCTTTTACGGTCGTCAAATTTCTTTACAAATATGATAAATTGAATGTATTTTTTTTGTTACGTGCTAAAATAATTTTCCTCTCTTTTTAATAAACGACCATTAACTTTATATAAGCAATAACGATAGTTAATTTGTTATTGCAAAAAATTATTGACTATACAAGAAATAATGAAATAGGTAAAAAGTTTATATAGTTTTTTCATTAAAATAACTTTCTAGACGTTCATAACTATGTATAAGCATTTAACGCGATAAGAATCAATGAATTACATATTACGAAAATTTAAATCAATGCCTTCTCTCTTAAAATCCTATTGCATGTCTCAAATATCTGTTGATAATGTTTTGATGTGCTTTGAGTTTGTCATCAATCGGCTATGCGGATGCAGCGGCATCGATCGCAAGCGGCAGGATCACTGAGAAAGCAATCGAACATGTTAACTTTCAGCTACTTTCCGCCAAATTTCATCATACCACCGACCGTGATCTCAGCTCGTCAATTCTCCTTAAGATGCAACGATTCATCAAAAGTTCCTTCAAAAACTTGTATTTGCTGCATTTTTAAACTACGCTCTGCTACTGCAACTCTCCATCGTACCATCCGACTCGATGATCGACATGCCGTTCGAGCGGCTTTGGTCGTCGGGATTTCGAAGCCCTTGAGGATTGTTCCTGAGAAAACTCAACGACACTGAGGCCCTTACTCTAAAGCTAAAATAAAGAATTTCCTAGACATTCTTTGCAGTCAATTTTTTGTTTTGTTTTTGAAAAAAAAAAAAAAAAAAAAACTATCTTGATGAAAGGGATTATTGTTTCACAATCTAGAGGTGAGACTATGCGATTGTATTTGACAATATCAGCAGACTTCTTTTCGATATATTCGAGCCGAAGAAAATATATTTGTGACTGGCTTCTTGTGCGCTTGAGCCGTAGGCGCACTTACAATTACTAAAACTCATACGATTAAAAAGAAATTCCAGTGCCTTGATTTGGAGCTTCGGAATTTCAAGAGATATCGTCGCTGATTCATCAACAATTGAATTCGGTGGATAATAGCTTAGTATTCAATGTATCACTCGATTGTCTTGGATGCCATATTTCGCTTAGATTGTGGTACTGAGCTCCAATATAATCTATTATATGCTGTAACCACCATGATCTGGAGTCAAAATGCTTGCTCTCGTTAAGGTGCTCGAGTGCCAATCTTATCAAAGGCAGAAGATTCGTTATTAGAATTGTATGCTAATCGGTAATTCATTAGCCAGACAATCGGCTTAATCACGCATGCGTGAGTCTGATTGTGTCGCCTATGGTTAGCGACTAGCATTATTCATTTAACCGCTAATCGCATATGTTTTAAATGAACGGAGCTAATTGTGCTAAGGAACGAAGAAATTCCATACACATTTTTATACAAACCGGAAATCATTTACGTATGTTAAAGGTTGTATTAATAATAATTCCTACTCCTTTATCATATAAAATAACAACTTTTCAAAAGCATACTTATTTATTATAGAATTGTAATAGTTATTATAAATCGTAGAAAAAATCTTGTGTATGCCTATAAAGCAATAGAATTTCGTATATTTCGTCACTAACGTTATTCGCAGCCTGAAATTTTGAAAACTTCATTAGTAAGGAATTGTATCGTTTACAAATTAATGAACATTTGTTATTTTTCTTGCACATTTCGAACAATATTTCAAAAACGTGAACGATATGATATGAATAATTAATACCTTACTTTTAATTTAAATTTATATTAATTATTATACATTAAATAATTAAATATTAATATTATTAATATTAAACTAATGATTAATAAATTTAAATTAATAACTTTCAATACGAAATCCGTGGTTACCTTTTCTGTTTACAACAATATTATACCATAATGTATATATATAGATTTAGTCAACATGTGTTTACAAAGATTGAAAATCATTTTAATATAAATACATATATTTATAAATATTTATGTGAAAAACGATTTTCACAATTTCCTTTTATTTACAATACCATAAATAATTAAATATTTAAAAAAAAAAATTTATAATAAAATATATTTTAAAATTATTAATATCGTGCAATTGTTTAGAAATACATAAAAATTATTATTATGTTATGGATATTAGTTATGGGAATTAAATTTAGTAATTTCGTTTGTTTTTTCATAAATTTAATTTTGGACTAAAATTTTACTATTCATTTATTCATTAAAACACATTTATAAACTATTCGGTTTGTTAGAATTATAATTAAATTTAAACAAACATAGATCTGCTCTTTTACAGCCATAATATTATCTTTAAATGAGATTAATAAATAATACGTATTAATATTATGATGATTTATAAAAATTAAAAAATATCTTTAAAATTTATCTGCGTTAGTGTTAGTAAAATACATGAACTATTACTATAAAATGTTTAATACATTAACATTTTCAGTAAAATTCATCGATTATCTTATGAAGATTTAATGTCGATATTTTTCCATCAAATGAAGGAGTTTCGAATAAACGAGCTTCGATGCATCAATGCCCCATATAAAGTCCAAGTGATTGAAGGACGGATCGTCGACTACATTGATTTTCACTTTTCTTGACTGCATCTCATACAATTTTAGCACATCCTATCAAATAATATTAACAATTAGATTTGCTTACATTTTAACACTTTCATTTAACATGTTATTAGTATTATTATATTATTAATATTCCTTTAAACTCTTAATACCAAATAAAATGACCTGTTGGATAATGCATTAGTAACAAATTAATATTTTAAATAATATAATTTTATTTTGAAAATATTTAAAACCAACACTTTCGGCAATTTAAAGTATTCCTTATATGAACACAAAGCCATTAAATCCATACATTTATATTTCATTCGATATTCACTACTTTTACTACACTAAGCATATAAAATAAATTTATTATAATAAAATAAAAAGAATTTAAATTTTTAATTTTAATTAAATAAGAAATAAATTTAAATAATTAAACGGTCATTATTGTTTGTGTAGTCTAAATGACTATTGAATTTCAACATATATTTAATGACAGTGAAAAGAAAATTTAATATAACAATTTTTATATATAAATATTGTATAAACTTTGCCAATAAAGCATATATTGCATATATTATTAATCAATCGCTTGATTCTATTATATACAACGAATAATTTTGAAATTACACTCAAGAACACAATGAGTCAAAATATTTTATGAAAATAAGCATATATTATTATTAACTTAGTACGTCGCATATAAATAATAAATCTTGTATATACAAATTATGTGCGTGTGCGCGTGGGCGCGAGCGTGTGTACATATAGAACTATTTATCTTTTTTTTTTTTTTATTACGAGATGATATTGTGTGTAGCTAGAATATTTGAAATAATTCAATATATAACATTATTAGACTTATTACAAGTTTATACCTTTCGTTGGGCCAGAAAGTCATTTTTACTCCAAAATAGTTGAGTAGGCACATCAATTTTTGTTAAATCATAGTCAGGCGGACTTTTACTTTTGTAAATTTTTGCATTCATTTGCGAGCCGTAATCATATTGACGAAATTTTTTAGATTTAATTCCTTGTGCATAATGAATGACAGTTTTCAATGATGTTCCAGCGGGAGTATGAGTCAATATTAATGGCAGCATTGTCTATAAGAAAAATATATCAATTGAATTTAAATTCATAGTAAATTAGCTATATAAGATTAAAGAATCAATAACTGTTTAATAACTATGTAGGGACTTTTTATTACAAAAACTATTTTACACATAAACAATAATCCGTTTGTAAATATAAAATAAATTATTGGAAAATTTGATTATCATTTTAAATAAATGTAATTTAATTTTTTATAATATACTTAAGCTACGTTTAGTTACATATTTCTAATGACAATTTAATGCATTAAATTGTATGCGTAAATAAATTTAACTATTTATATAAGGACATACTATGTTTATCTTTAAGGATATTATTAAAAATTACTATTAAAAACATTGTAGATAAGCACTACATAATTATTTTGATTCATTATTAATATTTTTTAATTTAGTTTAATTCTTACAAACAGACAATAGACTAAATATTAAATGAATTTATAATTTTTTTTTCATTTTATACGATCTGAATTGTTTTCATGTTTATTTTTTGATTCTATGACAATCTATGTTCACGAATCTAACGTCATGTATAACATTGAAAATTTATATTATTACTTTTCATATTATATTAAAGAGTACATTAGATTTTAAACTTTAAATAATTAATCTAGACACTTGGTGTCTAGATTTTTTATTCCCGTATTTCCTTTTCTTATTAAGATTACAAAAGTTATCTATATTTACTAAAGATTAAATAAGTCTACAATTAAAAAACGATTTATCATAATGAAAAATTATTTTATTTCTATCATCTGCCACATTGCCTACTTCTTTCGCTATAATAATAAATAATAAAAATAATAGTAATAAAAATAATAATAGTAATAATGATAATAATAATAATAATAATAACAACATCAAAAACAAAAAAACAACAACAACAACAACAACAACAACAACAACAACAACAACAACAATAATAGTAATACAATAAATGTAATAAAATATAAATACATATAGGTTTGTTATATTATATTCTAAAACTGTAATTTATTCTCATGAACGCTTACAATGTCGAATAAGATATTCTATAATTTGAATATTTCTATGCAAGAAAAATAATTTAGAATTTGTCATTTATTTGTCAAAATTTGCTATTTTTGTTTCCATCATTATGCTTATTCTTATAAATTTATACCAATTTATACTTTATAGCCTTGTATTTAATTTATAGGCATAACTATATATTATCTTTGTACAATTATAATGAGATAATTTAAAAATGTAATAATTATTACAAGATGAAGTATCGAAAATAAAGTATCTCAAATGTAAAGTTTTTTTAAAAGTAAGAAAAATTAAGAAGAATCGCGTTTATATTCGTAGAGGTTATTTTGTTAGATATATTTCTTATATACGTACCGTATTAAATTGTCTTGCATTGAAACCAACAGATGAAAAAATAATATCTCGACATATTTGTTTTATAATTGGCCTATTACAAATACACTTCGCTGCGAATTTGAATACAGAATTTTGTGCGAAAAATTCATGCGTTCCTTCAAAATTTGTATATTTCTATAAAATAATATATAAATTTAACATGTCAGTTATAACCATGCACTTGTATATTGTAGATGATCTAATCGAACCTGAAGATTTCCAAGAAATACTCCAAGTGGAAAAAATAAACCATTTATGTTACTAGTAAAAGTAACTGGAGCAAAGCCAAACATTGCTTTAACTTTCGATGCAATGTCTGGTCGTTCACTTGCCATCACATAAAAAATTGTAGTGCCCATTGAATGTCCTATGTATATTAAACTGTCATTTTTCAGTGATGTGATGTAATCAATTTCAGCCGGTACATCGTAAATACCCATTTCATGCCAACTATAATTTCATATATTGGATAGATCAATAAATTACGGACATATGTGCATTACAGTGAGATATAATGCTTAAATACATTAATCAATGTTTTTATGATGATTACCAAAATTATTTATTGCTATTATTGGCGAATTAGTGTTATATAATTATGCAACAGACGCCAAGTATTTCATAAAAGTGCACTCGATACAATAGCTGACGATACTTTAATTGTAAATTACCAAAATAAAATCAAGTTTCGATTTATTGAAAATTTCTTCAAATTTAATCAATTTCTTAATTATTTTAAGTTTGATAATTGCTGAATTAATTAAGTTTAGCCGAGCAATAAATCATTAAGCATCATTTTCACATTACATTATTATGATTATTATGGAAAATTTATTTAGTATGTATGTTTTGATAATTTAGAATTTAAAAATATAATATGTTTTTATTCGAAATGTATTTTTGAATTCAATCAATAGTACAAAAGCATAATAAATTTATTATATTGTTTATAATAAGATATTTAGATTCATTTTTATAAAGAATATTTGCTCAGTATTATTAACATATATTATTGCATTATTTTTTATTGCAAAATTAATTTTTTATTCAAACTGTTTTATTTTATTTTCATTAAATTGAAGATATAAAAGAATTTTTTTCTAAATATTATTAATTGAAAGCTTATAGAATATAAATTTTAAGCTGAAATTGAAAAATGAACTTGAACACAAATAATGGATATTTTGGAAAATATTACTTCAAAATTCAGTAAATCTAGTATCACAGCGAACGATAACTTTGATTAATTTTAGAAAATAGCAATTATCGCAATCCTCGAAACTTTGGATAGGATAAATTTTTATTATTATTTTAAGATTTTTAAACGAATAAATCAATAGAATCAATTGTAGATATGAATTTATCAAAACGTACCTAAAGTTCCAAAATTCGGGATCAGACGTTGATAAAATAGTGTGATTTTTTGAGTACGTGTTACCACGAACATTTCCCATCCAAACGTCGTAGCCTTCATTAGCAATGAGATACGCTAAAAATTGTTAATAGTCAGAGTCAGAATGCTATTGCGAAGCCCTATTTAGGAAATAAAGTGCTTACCTAAACTTTTCTTTTTTCCATTGATAATCCAACAAAATGAGCTTTCCAATAAAGCATGCTGCAATAATACAACAGGTGATCCTTTCTCGCCTGGAATTCTATGTAAAGTCAAAATATAACCATCTTGCGTCGTAACGAAATGTTCTTCCGTTGGATATCCCGATTTCTTTATCATATCTATCTGATAATATTGATTCTATTAATACGAAATTGTTAGTAGAAAATTTCTATTTATAGATACGGTGAAAATGATTAAATTCAATAAGATATTATTATTCATAGTAAATTCGATGTTAAACTTTAGTTAATTATACCCATATCATTGTAGTAAAAAATTTTTATAAAAATCAATTCCAATGATAAAACTCAAAATAAGTTGAAATAAATTCTAATTTGTCTGTCTTGTTCAGTAAAATTAATTTTCTAACAAAATCTAATTTATTCGTTTCAATAATAATAATAATAATAATAATAATAATAATAATAATAATAATAATAATAATAATAATAATAATAATAATAATAATAATAATAATAAGGTTTGCTTGAAATATTGTGAAATCATTATTAATTGAATTGATTTTATAAACGAACTACAAGTACTCCTTTTGGCATGAAAGGAAATAAAAAATAATTTTTTAAAATTTTGTTACATAAAAATATAAATAAAATATTTATATTTTAATTGCTGACAAACATATCATTTTACATTCTTTCACAAATGCAATTCAATTGGATTCTAGTATATTTTTTCTAAATGTTATGAACAATGATTTATAAATAATTCCTTTATTATTAATGTTTTAATTATAGTTTTAATTGAATATTTGTTATCTAATCGAATTAATTGATTGCTTATTCAACAAATTAAAGAAATATTTTTTGCTTATAAATTCAATGTTAATCGGTGACTTAGTAATGTGTAATAAGTTAATTTATTATTTTGATATAAAAGTGAAACTTAAGAATATTATTGTATTGGTTTGATTTAATTACAATGAATGTGTGACATTTAATTTTTTTCATATTTTTCTTGAATTCTATGATTTATATTTATAATTTACGGGTATTCTTAATTAATTTTCAAGAAACTTTTGCTATTTTATTATTAAATATTATTGTAAAATGATAATTTGAAAATTTGATAATAAAAATCTAAATAAAACTTAAGAAGCATTTTTTAACAAAATCTTGTAATTAGTTTTGTAAAATTTCTGTCTTAAGGCAACAAATAAAATCGGTGAATAAAAAAAAAAAAAAAAAAGGGGAAAAAAAAAAAAAAAAAAAAAAAAAAAAATTAAATCAATGAAATTATTTGTTCAAAATAATGAAAAATATTAATATTGTAATAATTTAAAAAAAAAAAAAAAAATAAATTTTTTAAAAATTTAAAAAAAAAAAAAAAAAAAAAAAAAAAATTGCTAAACTCAACTCTACATATCAAATTTAATATAAAAATTTATCATTTTTTCCGAATTCGATATATTTAATTTTTTATGTATCTACCTAATATCATTTTAGGTTCGTTTGTTATATATAAAAATATTGCGACATAATTGTAATAAAATTTTGTAAATCGATACTGTTTATATATTTTAAATGACAATACATATTGAATGACATACTTGTTGAAAAATAATTTATAGTTTTATATGGGCTTGATTAAGAAATTACAAATCATTGATACATTTAACACTCATCATCTCTGAAATTATAAATTTGCATAATTTAAAATATTTCTGACAGGATTATAATTTTCCTTATTTGCAGTTCTAGAAGCATAGGCTATTACAAATATCGTGTACGTTACTTACAGTTGTCATTTCTTCCTCGGGATTGTTACTACAAGTTGTGTATTCAATGGATTGAAAAACGTCATTGTTGATATAATTGAAAGCGGTAGTCGATCTTTTCATCTCCTGTTGGATTTGCACGTGTATCTTGTTTGGTAATGCTAAGATGAAGCCAATTAGACTCACCAAACAAGCAACAACTACTTGATGACGCTTCATGAAAGACATGATGTGAACAACAGGCATATAATATCGCATATGAGGAATGAGAGTTGTAAAACTATCGCATAACACAAAATAGTACAATACCATTAAAATTAATTCTTTTTTTTTTTTTTTTTTTTTTTTTTTTTTTTTTTCTTTCTTTATGAATTACAATAAATATACATTCTATATACATACATAATTCAAGAAAGACTTTATTTTATATCTAAGATAATAAAAAACTTATAAAATAATTATATGAATATTTTAGATAATTCACTAAGAACGTATTAGAATGAAATAATTATATAGAAGTTTCGCGTAAGAAAATAAATGAACAAAAAGCCTTATTATTTTTTCTTTTTTATTTTAATTGAGTTTTTATAAAGAAATGAAGACTCGCGAAGCTTATATAATATGATTACATAAACATAGTATAGAAAAATAATACGCGGAGCTTAAATTTTTCAACCATAAATTAATTGCTTTAAAATTCTTTGAAATTAATTAACAAACTTTTAACTTAACCAATTCAATTCATAAATAATTTAAACGAATGAAGCAATACGGTTTTCAAAATATAGGAAAAATCAAGTATATTGTGATAGATTGTATAGTGCTCCTTCGTTCATTTTTATAAAATTTATTTATTAAAAAAAAAAAGAAAATATTATCTGGATTATCCAAGATATTTCCAGTCTTAAATATTCATACTACCAAAATATGTAAATAATTTAAGCAAAAATGATATCTACATATAACGGTCTCATAAGATTCCAACTTTTTAAATAATCAATATTACAAAAAATATAAACAAATCTTTCTGATATAATAGAATTTTATTAAAATATATTTTATTAAAAATAATTCTTTGTTAATTTATAATATATAATGTTAGGTATATATTTTTAAGTTTACAAAAACAACTGAAATAGTATAATGATGAATTATCAAAATTTAAATCGGTACTAAATAATTGAATATTAGGTATTTCAATTATTAATTATTAAACAAGTAACAAGTCTTACTATTTATCAGCATTTCATAATTATTCAATAATGAAAATGAAACTCTAAATAAATTGGTAAATTAAATAGTTACTTTAAAAGTTGCTCTTTTAAATATTTCAAGCTTAAATGTAAAATATGTTATGCATACAATTTTCAATACTAATTGGAAAATATAAGAAATAGTTTTTTTTTTTTTTTTTGTTTATTTTATAAAAATATCATTCATTGAAAAAATAAACTGCATAACAATTAGTTGCAATACTTTAATAGTTGTTTGATGTAAATTTCTTTGCATTATTATTTTATAATTTTTGAGTGTAAAAAATACTAAGATACTTTATGTAGAGAATATTTGATGCGTATACCTGTTTAGATCTAATAATCATTGGATATTATGTTCTTAATCACAAAGGTGAGTAAAGTTTATTTCTCTTGTTTCTAATATTAAAACTTAAATCTTTTGACAAACCTTAAACACGTGTAATCTATTTCATTAAAATTTGTCTCTTGTAATATTGTAAATAACATCTTGAAGTAATATTATAATATTTTAACTGTTCCGATTATTGTGTAAATTAAATCTTAAAAATATGTAGACTATTAAAGATTTAATTCCATACATAAATGTGACAAATTATACAAAATACATAACTGTAAATATTTATAATGAACTATTTAAGCTTTATGAAATATATATATATATATATATATATACATGATACATAATTTGTAAAATAGATTGACATTCATTTCCAAAAGAGTATTGAGGAGGATTTAAACTAAGATAATATAAATTTTAATCATATTTAAAATTTCGTTATATAAAAATTATTATTTAATATACAAGTATAAAGGTATTATTGTTGTTAAAATTAGCCCTTGCAGTATGTTGACTAAATAGCATGTAATTTAATTCTATTTATATTTGCGTACATCACTAGTTGTATTTATTTATAATTAATGAATGTAATTATTAATTATTGAAACGACTTCGCAACTTTTGAAATTGTAAAAACTACTTATGCAAAAGATTGCATAAGACGAAGAATCTACAGATACTGTTTTTAAATCCCGACGTTTAATATAATATTAATTAGAAACTGTTATATTATGCATTGAAAAGTAATTATTACAATTCATCTACAGAGGTATTGTGTGTGTGTGTGTGTGTGTGTGTGTGTGTGTGTGAAATATATGTACGCATATGTGAGTAATCTCACTGTTTTTACTTTAAGGAATACGCTACTCCGGCGACTGTTTATAAAAGGCGATAAAATTGTATTCCATTAAAAAATTAACTTGTACATTATAAAATTGTGAAATATCATAATTCGCACAATTATTGAATGCAATGAAACGATAGGAGGACATTTCTGAAATGTCGTATTAATAGAGTCAAGTAGCGCCCATTAGCGAATTAACGTTCACTCGATCAACTGAATGTGACATTACCAGCGGGGCTTCTTCGTAATATTTATCAGCCGCAGTCATTTTCAAAATAATCGAACAATATTATTTCGTGTCTTGATAATAGAGAAACGCGGCACGCTCTTGGCCTATCGTTCCAATGAAAATGACGAAACAAAAGAAGAAGAAGAAGAAGAAGAAGAAAAAGAAAAGAAAAAAGGAAAGAAAAAGCGCCGGTAAAAATGGCGCGAAAATTCAAGACGTATCTTTTCCAATGAAATTAGCGGCCGTAATTGGTTTCTACATGGCAGGGATAAATAGAGCGGAGGGCCTGGGGACTTATGAAAAGTAATGAAGAACAAATATAGTACCATACTTGTTATCGTATGATTAAGCTTGCGACAACAGTAGCCGAAGGACACGTACGTAGGACCTCGTGTAATAAATCACCTCTCATTGCTAAATTTGCCGCTCGGCAAACGCTCAGCAATAATATCAATTGGCCCAGGGTAAAGCACCCAAGGTCTCCTCAGTCCAATTCATCCAATTCACCGAACTCCTCGAAACACAATATTTCAATAACCTACGATTACTCACCACATATGCTACCATTATCATTATATAAGCGCGTCCGCGATAAAGTGCAAGATGCACCAGGAGTCCGCGTGAGAAGCTGTCGCGTGCAGGAGGTGAGGCGGTCGAGGAGCAGGCTGAACCGGTGTCATAAAAGGATCCCTCGCAAGTCGCACGGCGCTGGGAAAGACAATGCTATTTTGTTCAGTGTCTACCGATCGACCGACCTCTCGTCGACTTGACCGTTACCGACTCGTGTCCCGTGTCACCCGTCTCCAGGAGCGTCGTCTACAGTCAAGACGCCCAAGCCCGAGATCCGTCCGCAAAGTCCAAGCTCCAAGCGAACAGAAGGGGAGATAACGAGTGGGCCTAATAGCAATAGCGTCCCCTGCTATCTCCTTCGTCTGGATATGAATTCATCGGTTGCCGATGGACGATTGTGCGTGAGGCGAGAAAGTTTCGGTTGGGCCAGCCTGAGCAACAGCTTATTCGTCCGCTAAATCGACCGCTACGTCTATGCATGCATAAGTGCGGCAAACTAGATAACAAGATAGATGGCTTCTACGAGTAGCCGTTGGCGTCGACCGCCTAATCGCCTCCCCTGTAGTACGGCTCTCCCGCGAGTAAGTCGACAATCGAAGTTATTGGTCCGATCGGCCGACAAGGATGACGATATTAGCTATGAAAATGTCGAATCCCTGTGCCCGCGAGACTGACTCCGGGGCTTCCTCCGTTCCCCTTCTGAAGTCCGTAGTTGCGCTGGATTATTATCGAGCCGGCAACATCGATGACGAAAGACAGTCTACATTTTTGGGAGTACATTATCGTAATCGTTCGGCAAGTCGATTGACAATTTTCGGCTATACAAAGCCGTTGCCAAGACGCTAATGGGACATTTAGAATTCCGCATTATGTCTAGGACGACGATTACGTGGAAAATGCCGAGAGGAATGCAAAACACATCACGGCTCGTTTTATCTTTGACATTTGACTATTAAGAACAAAGCTGTAGCGCCTCTTTACGATCTTCTCTTGCCTATTGCTACACTTCCTTTTATCTAATCCCTAACTATTAATCCTCTTATTAATAAAATTATTGATAATCATATCAATGTTCAACAATGTTTGCCTAACAATGTAAGCTGCATGTCGATGTAACTATCTTTTCTAGATTATAAAATTATATTATATTACTGTGTCATTGTTATATGGACTTTTAATCCTAATGCGACAAATGTAATTATAAAAATATTGCATATCTTTGGCTATAATTAGGATCATAACAAAAAAAAATAATAATAATAAAAAAAAATAAAAAAAAAAACGAATTTAGAAGAATCAATGTATTTTGATGGTAAATGTGAATTCTTGGTAATAATTTTTATCGAATATCAAAATTATTGTCCAAATTAAATAATAGTTAAACACAATGATAACAACATAATCTTCACGACTCTCGATTATTAATATATTATTTGTTATGAAGTCCATACAAAATTCTAATACTAAACTAAAACTAAAACTAAGCTCGATATAATCTTTAATCAGACATTACATATGTTATATATATATATATATATATATATATATATTATATCGTAATTTAATTCGAATGTTTGATACATTGAATAAATATGGTAAAATTTAAATGTTCACAGTCTTGTCTATTAACTTTAAAATTATATCGAATCATATACAATGTCAAAATATTTAACTCAATATTTAATTTCAAAATTATCGGTTATTGCCATAATCTTATCATTTATGATTCAGCCAAATGATATATAAAAATCTAAGAGAATATGATTTTTCATATGTAGGTAACATACATACATCTAAAAGCGATTAAAGTAGCTATTTAAATATAATTTGTAGCTAATAACAAGCCTTTATAAATATTAGAAAATCTATAATTTATGAAAAATTAATAAGAAAAAAAAAATTATTCTAACAACGCCGTAATTAATTCCTTCTAAAAATATGATTTTTTTTTGTAAAATAAAATACATAAAATTAGATTTTCTATTTTTAAATTTACTCGATAAATGAACGATAGATTGATAGAAAAATAATAAATTGTTGATGCATTGTCGAAAATTCATGATCTTAGTATTAAGAACAAAATTAAAGGATTTATGATAAATGTCGATGATCTTGATAATAAGATTGTAAAATGTCAAAAGAATAAAAATTTCTCTAAAGTGAAAAAGTAATTGTTATTTAAAATTAATAATTAACAATTTTGTTTCTAAATAATTAACAATGAATTATTAAAAACTTGAATATTACCATTAATTTTCTGCATAATTAATTATTAATAAATAATAATCTGCATAATTCAATTAACATTTCTTTCTTTAAATAAGGATTCGAAAATCATGTTCTACGTTTTTATATTTTTCAAAGATTCGATTATTCTAATTTATACACTAATTTAGAAAAATATTTTTATGGTGATTTTCAAGATAAGATTTTTTTTTTTTTTTTTTTTTTTTTTATTACCATTCAATAAAAGACATTAATTCAAATATATGATCGTAAAATACTAATGGATTGGTAAATTTAACCAGTAGATTCCGATCGTTTAATAATAATACATGTGATAGATAATAAAAATAAGAGCTCTTTCCAAAAATTTATTTACATTAGCAATTTAAATTTGTATTTTGCATTCTTTGAACTGTATTTATTTAATAATATAAATTTCTTGTAAAATTTACTATATACTAAATACTATTTATTATAATTATTATTGTTGATTTTAAATTATATTGGTGGAATTTTTATATAAATAAATTTAGAAATTTATATTATTGAATTTATGTATTTTACTGTAATGATGAAGTTTTTATTCATATATTAATTATATGTATTTATGTTTATTTTTTTAAACCTACCGTACATTATTATATTGCGAATAAATGTCACTGTCACATTCATGATTGCTACAGTTAATAAAAATAGGCTGCGATATATTAACTTGTAACTTATTTCCTATAATGAAAATTTTTTAATTTACAGCATGAAATGTAATTATATATAAAAATTTACAAATCAACTATAATTTTACAATGTGTATATAATTTCCAACGAATTTTTACTTGAATCATTTATTGTATATCTATAATATTTTTATTATTATTTATTATTAGATTATTCAATATTTATTTATAAATTTGAACTCGCAAATTTAAACTGTCACTCAAGTATTCACAAATTCAAGAACAATAAGATCTAAATCGATATGTTCCAAAAAATCAAAAATTAATGGTTTTACTGTTATAGACTATAATTTTAGTATATTTTAATTTAAAAATGAAATAATTATGTACTTCTTTGCAAATTTTCTTCATTAAAAAGAATGGGTCACTTCATTATTTTAATATACATTTAATACAATTGTTAATAAAATACTATAAAATTCCTTTTATGCATTTCATTAATAAGAAGCATTAAATATGTTATTAGCATATTTCTCAATAACGTTAATTTTTATTGCAAATGTATTGTAAATTTTTATTTATAATTAAAGTTTCATTTACTTGTATTCGTTTTATTTCATCACTTTTATATAAGATCATAAAATTATCTACGAATTATCTACGATTGTACTTATTTGCAGTTTCAAGAATAGTATCGATATATTTTTTATTACTCACAGTTGTCATTTCTTCCTCACAATTGTCATCAAATGTCACATAGTCAACGATTCTAATAAAGTCAATATTGGTGTGATTAAACACAGTAGATAACCATTTCATCCCCTGCTGCATTTACTTGTTCATGTGCAATTAATTCTTAAACATCAAAGTAATACCAATTAAACTCACAATTAAGATTTTGTAGTGTTTTATAGATAAGAAAATATTATAACGTTATATTAATATATATATTATATATATATATATATATATATATATATATATTAATTAATACATATTTATTAATATTTATTAAGAATATGAGCAAATGATATTGGAAGAATGATTATTACGACTATTTACAAAGACAAACATTTATTGCTACAACGTCAATGATTCCAGATAGTAAAACTTATCCATTTTAATTATGATATGCAATCGAAAAATAAGATATGGAAATAAATCATGATAAATCTATAATTGACTCGTTAATTATATGTAAATCAATAACAAAGACACTTGAACATATTCGACTGATAACAAAGGAATTGTATTATGTGTATGAATAAAAAAGTAATCAATAAGATCTATAAAAAATCATATCCATATTACTCGTGATCTTTTATGAAATTTATCCAATAATCAAGCAAATATTTAATAAAGACATTGTAATTAAATATCAAGTACTTTAAAATGTGAAATAAGTAGATTAATATTTAAATCACAGAAGATAAAATTAATTGATAAATAATTAAAAAGTAAACTAAAATTTGAATCATAAAATTATCAATAACTGCATCTTATGAGATCATTCATAATATTAAACAGAAATTTATAAATAAATTATTTAAAATCATAGAAGAAAATCAATAAACCGAAATAAAGTAAGCTAAACAAAAGCAAATAATCATTTTTATAAAATGAAATACAATATATTTACGCAATATTTCCTTAAAGAGATTTTTTGTAAAATATAATAATTTTTACATAAAACTATGTATACGAAAATCAAACTACTTCAATTTATTAAAATAAAAGTTATATTCCCATTATATAATTATTTAATCTCCTTAATAATGTGATCAATTTTGATATAAAATAATATAATACAATATAATTTTAATACAATATTACAAGATATACATATAATTATTAAAAATTCTTTTGAATACTATAAAACTCTTTGGCTTAAACAAGTTCGTGAAAGTAAATTAATAATTTATTTATTCGACAGTCTTATAATAAACAAATTTTTGAATCGATTGAGAGAGAGAGAGAGAGAGATAGATAGAGAGAGAGAGAGAGAGAGAGAGAGAGAGAGAGAGACAGAGAAACAGTGATGGAATAAAGGTAATAAAAGAATCATTTATTGTTATTCAAATACATATTTTTATTTATTGAATATTTCTTATTATGGTTTTATATTTCCATACACACAGACGCATACACACACATTGTTGAAATTTATTTTTGATAAAACTATTCAAATTTATATTTATAAATTATGTGGCAATAGTAGGAATTATTTTATATTTATACACATAAAAAAACTTTCAATTTCAGCTAATAAAATAACGAAGATTGTTTTAAAGAATTAAATATAAAACTAAATAATCTGATTAGTTCTTTAGTTCACAAACTTTTTAAAAAAAAATTATTAAACATGATGCCTAAAGCCATATATCCTAAAGCCATATAAGTATGTATATTTTTAATGATAATCGTTTCGAATTCTGATATTCTCGTAGTAACTTTGATAAGCAAGATTTTATAGTTTTCAAGAGATATTGTAATTAAATCCGTAACTTATGCCTATTTCAGAACTCAAATTTAAATATTAAAAGTATTTGAAAAACATTTTATTACTTGGCTATAAAATTTTCTAAGAACCGTACATAAAATTCCTTATTTCATGATTTATCTATGTATAACACGGTATTAGTAAGAATATAAAATATAAGATACAAACAAATAATAAGTACAATGTTTTATGTAGTTAAAAAGAAAGAAAAGAAAATAATTTGTGGAAAAAATAAATTAAACAAATAAAATTAAAAAAAAAAATTATCTTCCATGTGAATTGATTATAAATAAAGATTTTTAAGAGATGCATTAATTTTTTTTATAAAAATCTAATTGAAAAAAAAAGATAATTTCTTGAATTTCGTTGCAATTCAATTTAAATGTTTAAAAATTTTGATTGAAATTGTTGTTTTTTTATCTAAATATAGCAATTATGTATACTTTATATTATTTATTCTATAATCCTCATAATTGTAGTAAAAAATTGTAATATTATTAAATTGATTATCTATTGAAATATCAATACGTGTTTAAAGAATAAGTTAAATTGTTTAACAGTTCGGGAACAATTTAATGATTTGTTTTTAATTAAAAAATAATATTTTATTAAAATATATTACTTCTAAAATAATCATTGAAATCAATGTAATTTTCAATTTCAAAATATATTATTTAATCTTATATATATATATATATATATATACATTTAAGTTCCTGGCAATAGTTTTTCAAATTTTACATGTAAAATCAATTGATTAAAAATAAATAAAATGATTCATAATTCGAAAAGTTTTGTTTTTATAACATTTGATTTAAATTCTTATTCTAAATAATGTCGTTTATCGAGATAAACAATTATATTAAAAATTAATTCTAAATTTCTGACAAATATCTAGCAGCATATATATATATATATATATATATATATATATATATATATATATATATCAAACACTATTTTCTAATATTAGATACTAATATTAAATGTTTCATTATTTACAAAAACTTATAAAAAAATCACTACATCGTATATTAGTATAAAAAAATAATATAAATTATTATCGGTATGTCTTCATAACACTAAGAAGTTCCACATAGACGAGTTTTGGTGCATCAACTGCCCACATAAAATCAATGTGATTAAACATCGAATAGTTTACTTTATAGTTAAGAATCTTTTTTGGTAGTAAATCAAATAATTTATGCACATCCTGAAAATAATATTGAGTATCAAAAATCACATTATATTCAATAAAATTTGCATCAATATTATTTATATATATTTACATTAAAAAGTTTTATTTTCTAGTAACTACATTTTCTCATAAAATACATTAAAACGTTTATTAAGATGTTAATTACCGAAAGAAATTTAGAAATATATATTTTTTTAGAATAATAAATGCAATTTATATTATTTGTTTTTTAGTAATTCATTAAGTGTAATAATTGAAATATGTCAGTAAAATCTATGATTTTCAATCCTGAATACTGAATTGTTAACATATTATCTTTAAGAACAATGAAAATACTTGTAGACAGAATATGAATAATTGCTTTGTTCATTATTATGCTATATGATAATGAAATCACATAATATTAAAATATCGTAATAAATTATATAAATTATACACAAATATTCGATTGTATAGGTTAAAAATAAATGCTTATAATTTTATGTTCAAATTTTTGCAGTATGTTCCATGCGTTGTAATTAGTTCAATGAATATTTAACAATGAGATTAGAGATATTTTATTATAAAAATAATCACTGATAATTATCTATAATTAGATTAGCGTTCACCTGAAGTAAAATTTAAATACCATATCTTTCTCACTATTAATCGAAATTGTATCTTCTTCATATGTAATTATTTTATACGAAATTTATAAAAATATATTAATGAAGTCAGTACAGAAAAGCATTTGAAATATTGTGGATAATCAAATATAATGAATATTTTACATTTTAAACTTACTATTGGACTAGCTAACCAATCATTTTGTGACCAAAATATGCCAATAGGTACTTGAATTTTTGATAAATCATAATCTGGCGGTGTAGTACGATTATACATTTTAATGTTATCATTAGTTCCATAATCATACCGTTGAAATCTTCCAGACTTTATTTCTTGACCATAATGAATTATTGTTTTAGTTGACGCTCCTGCTGGCGTATGACTTAATATCATCGGCAATAAAGTCTAAAAAATATTGGTATGTACATCTGACCTAAATTTTACTTAAATTTTGTAGTTATTAATAATTATTATACATTGATTGCTTAATTGTTTCGAAGCACTCGATGTTTCTCATAAAAAAATTATTTTTAAATTAAATTTAAATTGTTTAATTTTAATATTATTATAACATATTATATAATTAATAATTAATAAATAATAAATAATATAATATAATATATTATGTATAAATATATATATATATATATATATATATATAAATATAAATATAAATATTTAAAATGTATACTATAAATAATATAATATTAATAATAATATTATAAATAATTATTAATAATAATTAATAAATAATAAATAATACTATTTAATATTTAACTAATAAATAAATATTACATTGTGTTAAAACGTTATATTGATTAGTTTCAAAATCAAAGAAATTTTAGGCCGTTCAACAAAATATATTAAAAAAAATAAAATTTTAAATAATCAATGCTATAATAAAATATGATAAATCATTTATCTAAGTTAAATAAGTAATGACTGTTTGCAGATTTTCTAAATATCTTTAATTATAAAATGCATATTTAAGAAAACTAAGAACAATCGTTTCATAAATCATAATAAATGAGTACAATTGTTCTCTAATTGAATGAAAAGGTGGTTATTATTTAAAATTAATTATTTGAAAATTGTTTAATCTGAACATACTCACGTAATTAAATTCATTCTTATCAAAACCACATATTACAAATAATGTATTGGCACAAATTTTTTCTTCCGATACATTTATATCACATCCATATTTAGCTAGAAATTTTAAAAGGATATTTTGTGGTAAAAATTCACCTTCTCCCAAAAAACGACTGATAAACTAAAATTATAAAAAAAAAAAAACTTAATTAATAGTATACTTTTTCGTACGTTCAAAGGTTGAATTTTTTTACTTTAATCAATTTTTATAATCGTTGATACTAGTCGTTAGCAATCTACATTAAAATTAAATATTAAAATTTAAATTATTTAATAAAGAATAATGTTGATATTTAATCGTTACAATTCAATTGATATTAATTTAAGGTGTAATTATTATTTTAATATTAATATTCACTTTAGAAATAATATTAGATACACGTGATTTTTTAAAATATTTTAGATTAATTATGTTTGTATTTATATATATATATATATATATATATAAACTATTACTAAATATATCTTATAATTGTTGATAAATAGGTTCTAAATTGTAACGTAAAATCAATTATTAATCGTTTATAAATTTATTTGTATATGTTATACTAATTTACTACAAAAATTTATATATAGAATAAATTAGATATTATAATTTACAAATAAACTTTTCTTATTTTTAGATTTATTATCGTACAAATTCACTTTATAATTTTTAATTTTTCGATTTATATAATGATAAAATTAAATTTCAAGTCAGGTTATTTTGAATTTGGATCAACCAAATTGCTAAATTTTATGAATAAAAATCAATAATACAAAATAAATTAAAAAATTTATCATAATCCTGAATTCATATGTAACATTTGTCTCTGAAAGAAATTCATTATCAATTTACCTCAACTTCGTGAATAAATGGAACAAGTAATCGTACTGGACTTTTTAGATGAGTCATAAATGCTATTGGAGCTAAGCTGAACATTACTTTGACATTTGATGCAATTTCTGGTCTATCTATGGCCATAACATAAAACATTGTTGTTCCCATTGAATGGCCCACATAAATTAGATCATCGTTTTTTAATTTCGTTATAAATGTAATTACAGCTGGTAAATCATAAATAGCCATTTCGTGCCAACTAAAATGTTTATATTTAATAAAACTAAATAATAAAATTTTTACTTATTTTAATGTTAATTAATTAGATGTTATTTTGTTTAACGCTTTAAATAACACATTCACTGTTATAAAATATTATAGATTTAGTAGCTTATATAATGAATAGAATTTATAAATATATCTAAGCAATAAAAAGAATTTTGTAAAAATTATGAATTTCATTATGAAAATTATATATATAGGTACAACCCTAATTTATCCTATTTTAAAGAATTTGAAAATCATCGCATGAAATACGTTCATATTTTATTTATTTAAACACAATATACTGTAAGTTTTATCAAAATGTTTTCTCAACAAGAAGCACTTAAGTCCATTCTACATTATTTTGCACTATATATATATATATTTTTGTGTGCGTGCGTGTGTGTGTACATGTGTACGCGTGTACGCGTATATGTAGGTGTGTGTGTATGCTTGTAAATATATTAACAAAGACATTTTAATATTATTTATTAATGTATTTAATATAACAAAATTCATTAATACATATACCTGTTAAATAATATGGATATTAAATAATCTGAAGTTTCTATTATAGATATTATAAAAAGGAAATAACTATAATTTACAAGAAATTCATGTTTACCTATTCAAATACGTTAAAAATGTTACGTTATTACCTAAAGTTCCAAAATTGTAAATCCGAGGTAGTATAATTTATATGGCTTCTTGAGTAAGTGTTTCCTCTTGCATTTCCTAACCAGACATCATATCCTTCATCAGATAAAATGAAAGCTGTAAATAACCAAATGTTATTTATCTACGCAAGTGCCGGAAATAATATAAATTTATATTTGAATAATTTTTAAGCAAAAAAAAAGATGTTTTCCAACAATCACTTACCTCGTTCAATAATATTATTACAGAACTAAAAATGATTATTGCATTCATTAATGATACATCTAATGTTAGATGAATTTTGTGCATAGCATTAATCTTATATATTTAAACATTAAATAATTTTCAAATCGTAATAAATTTTTTGAAATTTTTCATAATAAATTGAAATTGAACTTGTTAAAAAGTGAATTGAACAATGTACATTATTTATTAATGTTAAATTACATTTTTACAATACAACAATATATTTATATATATATATATATATATATATATATATATATATATATATAATAATAATAATAAATTATAACTATATTAATATTATGAAAATTATAGTAAGATAAAAAATAGAAAATATTAATAAAAAAAGTAATAAATTGCCAATACTTTCTTAATTACTATCTTCGTGTAATACGAAAAAAAGATTTAAAAAAAAAATAATAATAAACTAAAAAACTTTTATTTTATTGCTTTTTTAATTAATGCTTTTTAAATTTAACTCAAATAAATCGCATTCGATATAAAGAAATGTATGCAAAAGAAAAATAAGCTTCATATTTCTTTATATAAATTGTTTTTTAAACATTCGATAACAAATTGAGCTAATGTGCCTGTACTCTCCGGCATCCTGAGAAAATCGCGTTAAAGCTATATAAATTAACGAATTATAAAATATAATTAAATTCTAATCAAATATTTCATAATTAAATGCTCATTTCTTACCAAGACTTTTTCCTTTACCAGCAAGTACCCAATCGAAGGAGCTGGCGAGTAATCCGTGTTGCAAAAATACCGCAGGCGATCCCGGAGATCCAGGAATTCGATGAATTGTTAACAAATATCCATCGTCGGTTAGCACTACATGTGCTTCAGAAGGATAGCCTTCTTTTCTAATCATTTCCGGCTGCAATTGGCAAGATAAATTGATAGAGCCCCGCTGATGCGTTATTCAAATTATTATTTATTTTTGTCCTAATAAATATATATTTCTTATCAATCCTATCATTATCAAGTCTGAGTCAATCTCTCATTCTGAATTCTTCTAAATTCATTGCTTTTACTCATAAGTTTGTATGGCCGTATAAACTCAATTTATTCTTATTGTATTATAATATTAATTTTTATGATTTTATTTTTAAATAAATAAATAAATATATATATATATATATATATATATATATGTAGTTGGGCTTTACAGCTATTACAATTCATAAAATACATGTATTTTTAATATTTCATTCGAATTACACATAATGTATTAAAACATAATAAAAAACTTACTAAATGCAGAATGTACTGTAATAATGTCTTTTTTATCCAGATATAACGGTGAATAATAATAGGGTGTGATTCAATTTTTTAATAATCCAGTTTTGTTCTAGTACGAGGTCACTGCATTTATACATCAATCATTACTCAATTTAAGATTATTAATAAATAAATTTATATTATGCTTAATTATTGTTTTTCAACTTAAAAATTTATGCTTTTATCGAATATTTTGCTAGCTAATATTAACAAATTACTTCACATAACAAATATTTTTAATAAAGGCATTTTTTAACAAATTATTTTCTCACGTAATACGTGTAGGAAATATGAACAACTTCTTTTAAACATAAATATTTTAATACTATAATATTTAATAATATAATATTATTTTAATCAAGAGTGTCTAGATGGATCATTTTCTCATTCCTTACGATTGCATTGTTATCGACTACGTATCACTTGTGCGACAGATAGGCTGTTTAAAATTTAAGTAACACGTTTTAGTTGAAAAAGAAAATGAAGTGAACCTTAATTAAAAACAAAATGATATTAGCTGTAATTTAAAAATATTAATGAGAATTTTTCTTAAGTTTTTCAACAAAAATTTTAAAACTTAATTAATTGGCAAATGAGCAGCCTCGTTATTTTTTTTTTTTTTTTTTTTTAAATTTATTAAAACTTAGCAAATTGGCAAAAATAGCAGTAAAAAAAGGTCAATAAATACTAAATTATTTTAAGTTTATGCTTTCGTTATTTGATGTTAATTTAAATTATTAATTGACAATTTTTATAAATATCGGAAAATTAATTACTACTCAAATGACATTGTATAAATATTAAAAGTATTTTATAAAAAATATCAACAAAAATTACTTACAGTCGTCATTTCAACATCTGGGTCGACGCTTTTATACATCCAGAATTCATCGAAAGATATTTTCGGATCATCCCATTTAGGTTCCGAAATCGATTTAATATTATTAATTAGATTATTCAACGATTGAAAGTAACAATTTCCAAATGAAAAGTAATCGATCAAATGAATAGCGAAGAAAACAAGTGATATTTTCTTCATATTTGCATATATTATTCATCCGGTATATAAAATGAATTAAATAATATTATAACGTATTTAAAGAAATTATGTATAAATCACAATTGTATTAAGTTATACGTACAACACAATATACACATATATATATGTACGCACGCAAAAAAAAGAGAGTATACGACTACCTGCGTTTGGCCTGTGTACACGCGTGTGCGCGCGCGCGATAGAGAGAGAGAGAGAGAGACAGTGGATGCTAGAAAGAGCGGGAATTCACTCAAAGATGTTTGAGCGTATAAAAGATTGTGTAACCGTCTTTCGCACTCCTATTATTATATCATTTAATAAAATTGTCAAACATTGATTTTTTTATTGAGCAAACTTCTTTTATAAATATCTTGAGAAATATAATTATCTATTTAGTAATAACTTTAAGAATCAATATTATATAATGGGATCTAAAGATACTAGATGCTTAATTTAAAATAAACGTCGAAGTTGAGGACAACGTTTTCACTGTTTATGTACGTACATTACAGCGTTAGAGATTTCTATGACCTTAAAGTATAGAATAACTGTAGAAAATAGTAGGATTCGCTAAACACGCTAAAGATGGTCGATGTGAGAGATAATTTTTGAAATATTCTTTCTTGTAGGTTAAAAATCCATTTTACGTGAATTCAGGGGTGACATAATTTTTCGACCCTACTGAATAGACTAATAATATAAAATATCATTCTAAATATAAATTTCACAATTCGCTTTATTAGAAGACAAATGAACGAGTGAATATATTGCTACTGATCCCTGCTACATATTTATTCAGTGATTGTTGATGATCTATTGCATTCGTAACATCAGAGCTCCAAATGCACAATACCAAACATATAAAATGCATTTGATTATAACTGAAATTACGACAATATTTGTGCTTAACGTATTGAAAGTAACAAATAATTGATTGATACACTGAGAATTAAAAATTTTAACATTTATCATGAAACAGCTTTAAAATTATATAAACATCTTACGCCGCTACCTTTGTAAAGTAAAGCTCGTAACTGTAGATTATATTTTAAGATGTACAGCAGTGCTTGAAAATTATTAGTAAGATACTATTCTAGTGATATGATAATGAAATAACTTGATAAAATTTCTATTTTAATCGATTAAGTATTAAACTTAAAAAGCATAATTTTAACGTATTTTTTCAATACAATAATTGAAAAAGCTCTTGAAGCGTTATCATCGTAAATGAAGGATATTAATTCTTATAAATAACTGCAATATCGTCATAGTACGTTACTATGTAATTTAAAACATGCGAGAAAGAATAATAAATTTTTTTCAAATTACTTTTTTCAACGATAAGACTGAAAATTTCCAAATTTTTATCTTATGAAATATTATTCAAGCTTTTATCTCTATGAATTTCAATACTTTACAATAGTTTTACACAAACATTTATTTAAACAAATGAAATAAGATAAATAAATTATAGTTTTTAATGAATAAATTAAAATATAACTAAAACACAAGGTTTCTTACAAATATCTTGTGAGAGACAAGAACACCAGAAATCTAGTGTTTTAGTCTCGTAATAACTTTCAAAATTATAAGTATAAAATCTACGTACAATGATATTACGTGGAAATTATCTTAAAATAAATTTCCGATATTTGAAATAGTCCAATAAATCGATAGATAATTTATTTAATAATTACAAATATCCTAATGCATAATTCTACTATTGCACTAATCAATTGATGCATATATATATATATATATATATATATATATATATATATATATTTGTATAAAATATAAAGAATTATTTATTAACATTCATTTCTAAGTGATATTATGTATTAATACATTTGTAATACAACTGGGCTAAAAGTTCTTAACTTACAATATATTGAAAATATCATAGTAAACATATTCGGAAATAGATAAACATTTTACTTCATATTTCTCATTATTTGTCATGTTTTTTAATAAGGAATAAAAAATGTTTTAATTAATTTTAAAATTAGCATACATCTTAGTGTATATGATAAAATTAAGCGAGATAATTTTTTACAAACAATTTAAGCTTGAATTTGCCAAAACTTTTATTAAAGAAAAAACGAATATATTTTTACGTTTAGGATATTCGTCAACATAATTAACGAGAACGTTATGATCTAAAATAATTAAAATTGACGCAATCAATTTGTATTTTCAAAAACATATTGAAAAACATTTTCTTATTTCTTCAATGAGTAAATATTAATACATGGAATGTATGTATATATATATATATATATGACAACATTTTACTCTTAATAGTTAAAATTAAATTATCCAGTTTTATAATATATAATGAAGAAATATAAGACTTAAGCTACATGTACAGAAAATTTAATTATTTCCATTAATATGCTTATGTTGTTAGCAAATGAGAAAATTATATGAATTAACTAGATTAAGATTTTTTCAATGAAGAAATATCTATCAATAAATAGTATATTTGGAAGAAAAAAAAGTAAATATCTTGTGCTTAATCATTGATTGTCAATAATATATTATATATGATCGAATATTTTATTATATTATCATATTGTATATTTTATTGTTTATATTTTAGAACTTACAAGTAACCAAAACGTTAAATATATTTAAATATTTCAAAAATAAACATTAAAAATGGCATTATTATTTTAACAATGATTTTCTTTTAATATATAAAAGACTTAATAATTTTTAGTGTAATAATTATTTTAAAATTAAATATGAACGTTTTAAAAGAATTTTATTAAGAGAAAGTTAATTAAAGCTTATAATTCATGAAGACTAAATATTTCATAAAATGTTAAAAAATTTTGGTGTAATATAGAAATACTTTTAATGCTTATAAGCTTCTTTTGGTTTTTTTTCTTCATATTATTAATTCAAATATTTTTGTAATTATTTACTAGGTAGTACTTTTTGTTTTGTAGTTAATTCTTCGATATACAATTACGATCGTTGCATAGATGTTTTTCATAAAAAATTAAACCATATTATTTTGAATTCTACTCAAAAATATCAAATACAAAGCCTACAATTATTACTTTTAAGTCTATTGTTAGTTGCTATTTTTCTTTATTTACTGTTTATGACTTTAATCGAAATCAATCGTTATTTAATATACTATGAATTATTATAATCGAAAGTATGTTAATTTCTTATAGAGATCAAAATAATAATAAAATAATAATTTTGTCTTTTCGTCTTGATAGAAACATGAATCTCAAATTCTGGATTTAGATTCAGACTCACAGGAATTGTTTTTTTTTTTCATGTATTTGTGATTTTTTTTTTGTTTTTTTTTTTTTTTTTTTTTTGTTTTATATCGATACCTGTACATAGTTAAAGTACAAGCTTATCAGGTCCTGATAGTAGTAGCTTATGAAGAAAATCGAGGTAAATAAATAGATAAAGACTAAAAATAGATATAGACGGGACTGATGATTATATGTAATGTAAAATATAAATAGAACCAAATTCTTTTTATACAATAAAAGTTTGTTTTTATTTTTACCGAGCTTTTCATAATATAATGGACTACGGTTACGATATACTTTATTGTAAATAAACTAATTTTAATGAATTTAAAAACGAGAAACGCGTGTAAAATGTCTATTAAAAATTAAACTTTTTCTTGGGAAAACATTGCAGTATTTTATTGGTAGTACTTGTTTGGAGTACTTTTAAAGCTCCACATTGAAATATCTCCGCATATGAAAGAGCCGATAAATTAAAATCTTCATTGGTAATTCAACAGATGGATTGTAATTTCCGGGTAGCCGGTCTTTGAGTAAGTGAAGTATCGTATCAAGAAATTGTCTGTCGGCTTTTATTTTAAGATTCCACGTACGTTAAGATTAGTGTTATTTGACCCCTTCCTTACTGAAACGTAAATGTTGTTATTTACTAGATTTAATAGCAATGTTCTTATGAAAATATTAATGACATAAATCCATTAAATTTTAAAATATTTTAACCTAAAATTTAAAATTTTAACTTGCAAAAATGTGTTCATTTTTTCCTTTTAATACGTTGGATATTATCATAATGATTTACTTATAACAGACACAATTAAATATTTGAATAAATTATTATTCCTTTCATGTATAAAAGTGAACTTCGATCAATTTGGTTCTATATAAAATAAGTAAAGTTGTTCACACTTCAAATAACGTTTTTTTAAATATTTTATAAACACATCGTTTATAATTTTAAAGTGTATTTTTAGATATATATTTACTAATTATTGAATAATTGTTGTTATTGTTTAAAGAAAAACATTCATATTTTAATTTCTTTATATTTGTAGGACAAGAAAAACTTACTTGCTATGAATGAAGTTACATTACCTCCGTCGCCTAATTGGTTTTCAAGTACTATTCTTGCATGTGCAAGCGACGGCACAATTGCTTGGGGTGCGAAAAATTCAATAATAATTGCTAAAGCTAAAGATAATAAACAATTAGATTATTCAATTATTGAAAAAGCTCATTATGATCGTGTGTCAACAATTGCCTTTTCACCGACAAACATAGATAATAACGATAAGCTTCTAGTATCTGGAGGAAATGACAATATCGTTAAAATATGGAATTTGAATGATTTAAGTTTAAAGTTAGAAAACAATAAACTGGATGTACGTATTTTTTGTTAAATTATATATTAAAATTACTTATGCTGTTAATTAATTTTATTAATTCAAATTAATATTATGTAATTATTATATTTTATTCAGGAAACTCGCAAAGTAATTGCAGTAGATTGGTCTAAGAATAATCCGAATCTTATTTGTTTTATAAGCGAGACTGGATTATTAGTAACATGGAACATCGATTATAATATCAGTCAGCTTATTAGCTTGGGAAAATTGGCTGTTACGTGTCTAGCTTGTTGCCCTCACGATGGGAACATAGTATCGATTGGATGTAAAAATGGATTGATCTACATTGTGGATATATGTGGATCTGGTAATATTAAATACAAATTAAGAGGTCATGATGTGGAAATTGTTAGTTTATCATGGTGTCCAGTTCCTATTAATATTTTTGATGAAAAAAATTCAAATGAATTATTATTAGCTTCTGGAGCTAAAGATAGGTACACTAATGCACACTAGCATATACAAACATTCTAATTAAAATGACAATATTTGATCAATGATATATTACATTTAAATATTACTCTTATTTATTGCGCTTGTAAAGAATACATATAAATTATGCTATAAAAAATGTAATATTCTTATATTAACTTTTTATTTTGATTTTTATAGAGTTATATTTCTGTGGAAGGCTGGTAGCGATGGTCGATATGAAACGCAATTAACATTTCCAGTTCCACCATTAGATCCTAGTAATTATAAAAGTAAAATTAACTCTTCGTCAGCAAATTTCACTGCAGTTAATTGGCTGACACCAACGCATCTCTTTACGAGTTCACCCTGGGGAGAACTTCTTCTGTGGGATCTTACTAAAAATGCAAAAAAAAAATTCAATCCAATATTAATTCATGGAAAGCATGGCAAAGGATTATTTTCCATTGCAGGTTTATCAAAACAGTCTAAAGAAGAATGTGAAAATAATAAAAATGAAAATTGGAGATTGAAAACGAACAATGCGTATGTATGCACATTACATAATATAATTGTACCGTTATTAGAGAAGTGCAATATGAAATTAAAAAAAACTTAATTTTAATGGGGATGAAATTCAAAAGAAACGCATATATTATTCATTTTATATAATTTATTTAGTTATATATTTTATAATTATATAGTAAGACAATTTGGACTGTGGCCCAGAATCGACAAGTTATTTGCTGCAGTATTTTACAGAATGAAATTACAATAGAGCACAGTATTCCAACGCAAGGTGGATTTGTGTATTGTATGTCTGCTTGTCCAGTAGATACATCACAGATTGCTTTTGGAACGGGTGATATGATGATACGCTTGTGGAATTTATCCGAACCGCATGAAAATATAATGGAGCTGCAAATGTTTTGGGAAAAAATTAAAGGAAAAGTGAGAAGTGTAAGTTCTATTCTCAAAAAATTAATAAACTAAAATTTGTTAACGTTATTGGTATTTAAAATCATAATACATGTTATAAAACGAAATAATATTTTTAGTTGTGTTGGCATCCAGAAAAAGAAAATATATTAGCATTTGCAACAAACGAAGGTCGTGTTGGAACGTTTGATATAAATTCCAAAAGGCCACCAACTATATACAGAATGTATCACAGATATGTTATTTACAGAATTGGTTGGGGTCCAGCACCAAATGTTCAAGAATATGCGTTGTATACGTGTGGCGATGGCGAATTAGTTTATTACAATCCAGAGGCATATAATAACAGTAATAAATATATGTTTATTCTTATTTTATTTGTATAAAATTAATATATTGCACATATTAATGTTATAAATTCTATGATATTTATACAAATTGTTTAATATTTTTATAATTTTAAAATACATTAATCGATATTATTCAAGAAATTATTAGAATACGCCTATAATTATGAATACTTGATTAAATCTTAAATTGTTAAAATCTAGTAATATTTAAGTTTGATTATAAACCGATGAAGTTTTCTATGAACACTTAATAGTAAAATATTTAGTTGATCTAATATAGACATTTTATACATAAGTATTTGAACAGTTTTTTTTAATATTTATAATTTAATTTCAGCACCGATCCCTGTTACGAAAAAGAAAGAGTGCACAGATTTTTGTTGGAAACCAGATTATTCTCTTTTAGCTTTAGGTTTTGGAGATGGGTAAATTTATAATTAATTTATCTTCTCTACATTTTACATATCTTAAACATTTTTTTTTTTTGTTTTTTTTTTTTGTTTAAATACCTTTTAATATTCGTTGATTTTAGATCTCTCTCTTTTTTAAAGCCTGATTTATCAGAATACGAGCACACAATTCATACATTATGTAAAGCAGTACAATGTATAGCTTGGCATCCTGAAAGTACTCTATCAGATTTAAATATTTCCACAATGAATAACTATGTAGCTGTAGCAGTAAATGGACCTGAAATTGTAGTGTTTGAAATCTACAATATCAATAATTCAGAAGATTGTAAATCAAATAAATTATCATTTTATAAAACTGTTGCAACTTTAAATGGTCATAGTGAGAAAGTTGTGTGTCTTGCTTGGAGTCCTCATATTAGTGGATATTTAGTATCTGGTAGTTATGACTACACTGCACAAGTACGTACATTGTTCTTATAATCATTTTAACTGTAAAGTAACACTTAATCGCTTATGTTCTATAAACAAAAAAATTTTCTACGTAATTATTAAATTATAATTTAATATTAAATTACAAGTACCAAAGTTGAGATTTTATTATAATTCAATAGCAATAATAAGCTGATGAATCATTTAAATAAAACAGTTTAAAAAAAAAAGTATTTACATACAATATGAGAAATAAATTTATATAGATGCTATATATAAAATTGATATATATTATTGCAGGTTTGGAAAGTAGAAACTCAAGAAATTATTGCTACTTATATTTCTCATTTAGGACCTATCCAATGCTGTATGTGGAGCCCGTATAATCATAATTTAATAATAACTGGTTCGGTTGACTTCACTTTGCGAATATGGAATATTTCAAAACATAAAGCATTGAAAACACCGTCTACAATGAGAACTTCGACAAAATATCGGCAAAGAACGAAAAAAAAGAAAACAGCAGCAAAGGCTATTGAAGCTGGATCAGAAAAAGCAGATAATCAATTAAAATCAACAGTTGAAGGTGTAAAAGAAGTAGGCAATTTACCTTCGTATTCTAAAGAAAGCGACAATATGAACAAAAATAACTGTAAAATGCTGAAAAAAAAGAAGACAAAGAAAATAACTCGATTTCCACATTATGCTGAAATTGCCAGTTCTAATAAGCTTTGGTGTTCATCGATAAGAAATCTTTTAAATTCATTGAAAATCAATCATTCCAATGAAGGTCCATTAGATCATAACGAAACAGAAAAAATCCCAAATAATGAGCCGCAAACGTTAAAGTCAAACGAAAATAATTACGTTTTACTTGGAACTGAAAAAAATTTAGAAAATTCTTTAAAAAAAGAGAGTAAGAGATATATTAATTTTCTATGATATTTATAAACTTTTAATTACATAATTATTCTAATTGTAATATGATATAATGCACAATACATTTTTTGTATTTGCATATACTACATGTAATATATGATTTATTTGAACTATTTTATATATTTATTTTATAGCATATTTTAACATATATATATATATATATATATATTATTTATTTTTTTATTTTTTTTTTTTTTTTTTTTTTTTTAATATTTATATTAGAAAATATCTTATTTTTAAATGGACAGCATAATGTTGTTACTGAAATTGATCTATGGTGTGATAATTTAATGGAAAATTTACATCAAGCTATGAAAGAAAAACGACTGAGCGATTTTTTGGTATCTCTTGCCCCAGCAATTTCTATCGAGTCAGTAAATAGAATGAATAATAAATCTAATTTCTTATTTATTTACATGATTATAAAATATATTTAATTTTTAGAACATGGAAAATAATGTGTGAAGCGTACGCTACCCAACTCGTTTTTGAAGAAAATCCACATAAAGCAGTATCATACCTCCTATGTATTAATAAAGTCCATAAAGCTATTGACATTTTCATAACTGAAAAATTATATAAAGAAGCATATGCTCTTGCGTCATCTAAATTAGATGCAAAAGATCCTATTATTAAAAACATTTTAATAGAATGGGCAACCAATGCTGTAAAAGATGGACATTTTCAAAATGCAACAGAATGGTAATTAATCACATTGTATTTTTTTACTATAAGTTATAAATATGTTAAATTTTTAAACTTAACATTCTATTGCATATGCCAAAGTAAACATTAAAACTACTTTATTCCCTAGTTATATAAAACTAGGCCAATATACACAAGCAGCGAAAATTTTAGAACGACGAAAAGATTTCTATAGCTTACTTTTGGCCGTAGATGTAGCCGAAGTGGATCACAATATAGAATTAAGTGAAGCGATAGCAGATAAAGCCATTTTAGAATCATTACTCAATGGTAATGTCAATGCTGCTAAATCAGTCATTACAAATTATTATCAAATACAGGTAGAGTTTCAAATAATTTAAGTTTATTAAATGATCCATTACCTTACTAATTTTATGATTGCAGTATCGAGAAGTTGAAGTAGAAATCTTTATACAGTTAAATAAAATCTTAGATACTATTAATGATGAAGATATGTTTTATTGGTTAAAAGGTTTATCCAATATATCATTATTAGAAACTTTGAGGAATAAATTTACTAAATGCCCTAACAAATATTCATTATTACTTCAAAAAGATGTATTTCCACTTGAAACAAATGATGTAATGGTATGTAATTTTAGATTAAATATATAGATATAAATAAAAATTATTGATATGCTATTCTAAATAAAATAAATAATTCTTTATTAAACATAATACTATATAAAACTATTTATAGCATAGTGACTCTATATGCACATTATTAATATACGTATAAAAATTGCAAATTTTTAATACAGCCACATTTTAAGTTTTGAATGTTTTTTTGAAAAGTTGATAAATAACGTTTGCTGAATAATTATTATATGTTCATATTTTTCATTATTCTTTGAATGGTTATAGTGAAAAGAAAACTTATCTTTAAAAAAAATTGTGAAAATCTTGATTGAAACACATGTACAATCAAATCGATCGATACCAATCAACAATTATTTTGAAAGTAATCTTAGAAATAATTAATAAACATATTTATATTATACTTCAGTATTAAATTATATGTTATAGTTTTTGGTAAAGCACAACGATATTAGTTTATAACATAAGAAAGTTACAAATACATATACAAATAAAATTATATGTAACAATTTTAATATATATTATATTAATCATTTGTAATTATTATTATGGATTGAATTTTACGTTCTTTTTAACTAACATAAATTAATTTATAAAAGTATTTTATTATTCAAAAATAATCTAACTTTCATACACATTTGAATATTTATTCAAATGATATTTGAATAGTATGTATAATATTGATTAAAAAGAAAAAACTTATTTTTATAAAAAATTCCGATCGATTTTGTTCCTATCTACAAAACTAAAATTATATATTGAAATATACTTTTCAATAATGTATTGTTACAATTTATAAATTATATGCATTATTTATATTTCATCAATTCACAGGTACAAATAAATGTTAGTCATCAGCTTGCTCTTTTCATCTTATCTGATCAACAAAATCAACACTTTAAACATATACTGAAAGCCCTTGATATTATTTCACAATTTGAAACGATAAATTCTACAGTTTCGGAAGAAATATCACTTTTAATGAAATACCTGTTTATATTAGACAATAAAAATTTAGAAAACGTTGAAAGTATTTTTAATACCTCTAATAATGTAATAGCAGAAAGTTTACGTGCCTATTTATGTCATGGAATAATAAAATGGTTTCAACAAAATAAATTACAAGATGATCAAGTCTCTGAATGTAAAGAGTTGGTTATAAAAGTATTAGAAAAATGTATTAAAGATCTTTTTCATATTGAATCATTTAAATATTGGAAGACATTGTGTGAAATTCCTAAACTAGAAACACAGCTATCTACAAGATTAGGTAAATAATTTGAAGTGTTTCATTCTTTATTTTCAACTAAATTAATTTATTATTATCTTATATATGTATATTATTTGTTTAAATTTTCATTTTCATTTTAAAGGAAAATTACAAGATACTGAAGATAATAACGTAGATTCTGTTAAAGATGTAATCGAACGTTTAGATCAATTAAAACTTAATAAAAAAGAGTTTCTCGATCAACGAATATCCTCGCCAAATCCATTATTTAGCTACACTTCGGTAAAAGAATTTATTGGTGTTATATCAGACGATACAATTCGTAATAAAATTGATAAACTTCTAACGGAGACATGGACACAAATAATTTCATAAGTTTATATTATAAAAAATATTTGTAATATGAATATTATTTAAATATTGCAACCTTAACGGTTTTTTTCCTTTTTTTTTTTTTTTTTTTAATATTCATAAATGCGCTAGTTTATTAAAACTAAACCAACCAATTGTAAAAAATAAAAATTTTTTTAATCATTTGTTTTATTTTTTTTAATTTTTTTTATCAATATCATACATAAGTTTTTATATAAAAGTAATTTAAAAAATATATTATTTATTATTCACTTTCCAAAATAACAATTGTCTATCGCTACCAGCACACACTATTTGTATTCTTTGATGCCAACTTAATCCACCAAATAATTGAACACGTCCACATAAAACTGATGGTTTAGTCTTTAAATTCGTAATTTTTAAGATATTATCTGGTCTACCTATACTAGCTACAAGATTTTCGTTAGAGGGTGAAAATTTCATTATGGTACCACCTTCGATATGAAGAGTCCGCGTTTCCAACGGCCGACTGAAATAATTGTAAATATTAATTAAATTCATTGTATTTCATTGTCGGTTACATGTATATAAAACTATTAATTTGTATTATCAACATATTTATAATAATAAAAGAAAATATTTTAATCGCTTCTAATTTATCTTTAAAGCTTTTTTTTTTAAATATGATATGCACATTCATAATTAAATTAAATATATTCATAATTAAAGTAGACAAGTACATAAGATTTTGAATATTATTTACCTAGGTCTTGACATATCCCATGTAATAAGTTCACCTGAAGCAATACAAGCCACTTTTAGAGGGTTCAATCCCCAGTCTGCTGTTGATAATGGAATTGTTCCGGCATCTACAGACATTATAGCACGTTCACTCGTTACATTATACATATGTATTATACCATTTTTTTCAGCAACTAGAAGCTTTCCCTCTTCTTCAGCATGCCAACATACATTTACACCCGCAGAAGTTAAAGGAAACATTAAGAAGCATTTTTTATTTTCATTAATTGCCCAAAGTTTACATGTATGATCATCTGAAACAGATGCTAGGTACTTGCCTTCTGGATCAAAAGAAATATCATTTACATAATCTTTATGACCCTCTAGTACCTATAATAATAATAACAATAATAATATATTATATTACTAATATTACAGTAACATTTTTTAATTATAAAATTAATAATTATAGTAATTATTTTTTTTATATGTATTTTTTTTTATTTTTTATTTTTTCTGATAAAAAAAATGTTAAAATAATGTATTTGTTATAAAATCATTTTTTTGTGATCTTAGTTTCAGTACTTTATAATGTCAGAATATTAAGATTAAAGTTTGTAAAAGTTGAAATACTTAATTTATTAGCATTAAATGAAACATCTTTTCAGTATTTACTTATATAGTTAATATTGTAACAATATAAATATAGCTTAGAAATATTTTCAACTAATTAAGTCATTAAAAATTAAATGAAATTAAAATTTGTTTAAATATATTCGAGCATCTTTTATATTAAATATAAAAAAGTGGATTTTATTTCATTCTTTTTTTTACCTCAAACTCATGACTTTCATTCAAATCACTATTATACAGTCTAATTTTAAAATCTGCTCCAGCAATACAAAATGATAAAATTTTAGGTACAATGCTTAAGGACGTCTTTGGACTCCATGCAATTGCATGTACTCTTGTCTCATGATGAAACGTTCGTAGAAGATTATAAATAATATCTTCTACAACATCATCCTCTTCCTGAACAGGGATTTTATTATAAAATGTTAATAATATATTTTTCATAATTTTAAAACTACTATAAAAATTTATGATAAAAAATATTTATAAAGATAATAAAATATGTTTTCTTGTAACTTACAAAATTATATACTTTTATAAAAATGAATTTTAAAGCAGAAACTCTAAACACACATATATGTTTTAAAATTGTTATATGTTTGTTTAAGATAAATTAAACCTTAGAAATTTAAATTTAATTATTAATATTTACTTTGTATACAATTATGTTTTTCACATTCTTTTAGACTATTCTACGTAATAACAAATTTGGTTGTAATTATTTTATTCAAATAATTTTAAATACATACTTGAAATTTAATGGTAGCAATAAATATTTCTTGTCCTAAAGCAATACAAATTAAATTTTGAGACCATTCATAAGGGGACCATTCGACACATTGAACTTGTTTTGGAAAATTTAATTTAAAAGTTGGAGGTGTTAATAATGCTTCTTCCATTTTGTTTAACTGAAATCAATTAAAATCAATTATTAAAATAAATACGAATAAACGTTCAATCAATCCTTATAAAACAGCATTGGATTAGTCTTAATCTACAATCAGAAATAAACTTTTGTCTATTTAATTTGTAAACTTAGTTAATAAACGTGGAGAAAAATATAAATAAAAATATAGAATTAGAACACACTTTCTATTAAAACTTGCATAAATATCACTTTAATAATATTATGTTACATAATGTTTGCTATAAAATCTACTTCTATAGTAACTGTACAAATATTGTTTTAATAAATTAAATAATATATAAATTTAGTACTTTCAAATTCAAGTATTTAAATTACTGTGCCGGCATAACCTCAAATAATTTTAAGTTAAAGAAGGTTAATCGAAAGAAGACTAACACTAAAAATAAAATAAATTTTTTATTATAATTAAGAGTTTATAAATATATATATTAATAAGAAAATAAATATTTAAGACTACAAAAGAACAACACGTTCAAAACAAAATTGTACTTTTATTTTGAACCGTTGGTTATTATGAAATTTGGAACACTCATTATTCAAATATTACATTCAAGTAAGAGAAGAACGAATCCTGTAAAAAAATGTTCACAAGCATTGGCGATGAAAGGAGACGGTTAGAAAGATACAAGGATGCAAGATTTTAACAATTAATAAAATAAGTATACTTGTACATAAGTGGAAAGCAAAACATAAGAGTTTGTTGAACATGAAGTTTAAATTGGTGCAGCAATTCGGAAATTTCTGACAAAGCTCCAACGCTATAAGTATACATTATTTTGATTCTTAATGCGACATGCTCATCTGCATATAAATGCGCTTCCCGATCATTTCGTAATTAATCTCAAGAAAAACAAGGCAAATTAAATATCAGTATCTTCGTATCTGTAAATCCAAAAAGTGACGGTAAATTGTAAATTCGAACAACATACGACAAGACATTGTTTTACATGTTGCTTTGAATAATTCTCAGAATATTATGAAATAGTTTTTTTTAATTTTTTTTACATAAATATTTTCAATATATTGATTTATAATACAAATATATTTTTACATGCAACTGTAGATGCATTATTGGAGCTCTGATAAACTATAATATGGACATATAATTTTAAGATATACATTTATGTTACTATTCGTGTCAACACTTCTGGTTTCAATCTGCAAAGATTTTTACGCGTTACCGTAAGTACTGATGTAGTTGTTTTAAGGACTAATGAAAAACTGTTATTGATAAATTGTAATTTATCAGTGCGAGCAAGATTAATGTGTTTTTTTTTTTTTTTTTTTTTTTTTTTTCATTAATGTTGTTAGATGACTATCGAGATTCTCGCTTTATCACTACAAATGTGAAGACAACAAACGCAAATATATCGGTTATATTGTATTTAATGATTATTGATGTAGTATATTATGTTATTGCGGCTACAAAATTACTTTTATCCATCGTTTATGAGCTCATCTAATGCGTGTAAATATAGTGCAAATTGAAACGGGCCATAAAGGTTCAAATAAACGATTAAATAAAGTATTCAATTTGATTTTTCAATATTCAATACGTAAATTGCGGTATGTTTATTATACAATCATGTTTTTACAAATGGAAAATTAATGAAACAATTAACGAATGACGATGTAAGCGGTGTGGAAGTGGAGTGGAAGTGGAGTGTAATAAATATGGAATATAAAGCAAAGTGTATAATAATGAGTAACTCAAAAGTTAACTAAGAAAGACACCAACCACTTTCCGATTATGGTCTAGAGAGACTCGAGATGCGAGACATTTAATTTTGTTGTTAAATAAAATTTTATTTATATCTTTTACTTAAATGTTTATTTAAAAAGTTTTAATTGTTTAATAGTTCGTCTCTATACAGTAGGAAGCGAACTCAATCCGTAGTGTAAAAAATATGAAAAGTTAAATGATTCATACATTGAGTTTTGTATAGTAGAGATTAAAATTATTTCACTCTACTTCTATAGATCACATATTTAAATTTTCTTTGCCTCCGTCTCTCGCAGCAATTAATCATCTACATTTTATTAAACTTTCTTATTGTTTATTTTCATAAAAGGTAAATACAGTGACCCTTAAAAATTAAGATTTATTTTATTTACGTACGTGCATACAAGTAGTTGGAAGACTAGTGGAGGAAGAGTTAGAAGAGAAAGTGAGAAATAGTGAAATAGGAAAAGAAATTGATGATGACGTGTACACACATCAATTGGATTTTTTTTTTTTTTTTTTTTTTTTTTTTTTTTTTAATTAGAATTTGTTTGCTGGATATTATAATTCTATAAATATTTAGTTAGTATTATATTATGGAATCGAAACTTTTTATACGGTGTTAAATCTTTTACCGCCTGTGTGATTATTATAAAAAATTATGAATACATTTGTCTGTCGATACATTTTGTATTAATTTTAATCATCGCCCTTGTGAATTTCTTGTAAAAATTCTTTTGAAGAGTATTCGGTATGGAATTTATTGAAATGTGGCTGTAACTTATGTGTACGATTATGTAAATAAAATTACATTTTCTTTTGTTATCAAATTTAAATTACGTAAAGCACTTTTTAATAATTATTATAAATCTTGTAGTTTATAGTTTAAATTAATTAAAATAAAAATGTACTTAATGATAATGTACTGTTAAATATTTCTTGTTAAATTTTTCTATATCAATAAAATAAATCAATAACATATAAGCGAAAAATAACGTCACATTAGCATAAACATTACGTGTATAATATAATAATAATATAGTTAAACTTTCTTTTGTCATCTTATTATTATCTTCTTATCATTTTATTATCATCTTAATGATTTTAAATAGATTTTTATAGAATTGCGAGCAAGTGATTGTCAAAAGGCTCTAAATAATTAATTTTTTTTTCTTTTCCGTATTTTCAAGAGCTTCAAAGTAAATCTATATTTTTTTTTAATTTTAAATATCTTTAGATTATTTTAGTAACAAGAAAACTTGAAAATATTAAGTAAAGACAGAATTTAAATGTATTTTAATTACTTATATAATAAAAAAGTTATAAGTAATTGCTTTCAAAAACTATAATAATTTATCTATCTTTATTATTTTTCTTAAAACGATATCTGGAAAGAATGTTTTGACAATTTTTACTATTTTTTTATCAAACAATATAAAATAGAAATTATTGATTATTTTACTAATTTTTAAATAATTTAAACATTTACATACAGCGACATTTTATGAATTTTATGATTTTCAAATTTTAAAAGAAAAGTGTCTATATTATTTCTTAAAAATACAATTAGGCATTTATAATAAATGAATAATTTCCTTTTATAAAATAATAAATACAAAATTTTATAGAATTTGGCATAGAACAAAGAGAGTTAGAGTAAAAGTGAGAGCGAGAGTGACAGTGAAGTGAGAGTGAGAGTGAGAGTGTGAGTAAAAGTGAGAGTGAGAGTGACAATGAGAGTGACAGTGAGAGTGAGAGTGACAGTGAGAGTGAGAGTGAGAGTGAGAGTGAAAGTGAGTAGAAGTGTAAGAGCGAGAGTGAGAGTAAGAATGAGAGAAATACTTCCGATTGATCATTAGGTGTAATTGATATTAACAACATATTAACAATGAACAAATGCAAAGTTTTATCAAAATTCAATTTTCATACGGAAAATTAGCTACCATCAATAAAAACTGGAAGAAAAGTGTGAAATACGTAAAGTAGGTGAGTAAAATTTGTTGTAGTAACAAGTAAAATTATTTGTAAATACATATTACTCTCAAAATTTACTTAAGTGTCATTCTGGAAGACATACGATTTTAACAATATACAAATATATGAGATGTTTGAAATTTTATTCCTGATCCTAACACTAAAACTTGAGATGATTCGATGCCTTAAGTTATAATTTTAGTCAATGTATGTATATTTTTATAGATTCATACATTATCATAACGTTAATGTTAATAATGCTTCACTATTTTTGTGTGTGTGTGTGTGTTGCAGATATCATTATGATAAGTACTATTAAAATTAAAATTAAAGATAGTTAATTTTTACATTATTTATTTTTATTCATTCTTTTTTTTTTTATTTCAGTAATGGTAAAATATTTTATTATTCTTTCAAAATTAATGGACAACATCTTTAATTTTGATATTGAAAGAGACTAAAATTTAAAACCATTAAATTATAACATACGCTTATGAAAATGTTCTTACATTAATCCAATACACATAGGTTGTGATGAACATATATTAACATTATTTAATAAAAATTTTATACAAACTTGATATAAGAAAGTTTTATACTTTATACTTTATATACTTTATAAAATAATTCTTTATAAAAATAAAAATATCGATATTCAATGAAAAGTCGACGTGACCCATGTGAACAAAATATAATATGATTTGAAAAATTGTAATCGACATATATTTTCATAATAATTAAGTGTTTGGATTTTTTATAGAATACAAAAATGCTTTAGATATATCTTCGCATCCAAATCATAATGTCTCTTCTTTGATAAAGTACTCAATCTACAATATTTTTGTTCCCGTTGATCGTCTAGTACTGTTGATACTTTGATTATGTGTAGTTTATCGGTATAAATATCCGTGAACTCACTTTCTCCATTTTTTTTTCGAGGAGAACCACGACCACGACAATAAGATTTTCCACTTGGACGTGAAAATGAATTGTAATAAGAAACATGTAAAAATTTCCATAAAATATGTCGGAGAGATTAAGATAGATTGCACGTCACCGTCTTCACGTCATTAAAAATGTAATGGATGAAATACCGAACGTAATTATTTTGTATACTCAATAAATTTTTATCTTAAAATATGCAAAGCATAGAAGACCAAATGGATTTTCTCTCAATTCAAATCCTTTTATAATCAATATATTGATTATTTATATTAATAATCAATAAAACTCGTACTATATTAATACTTGAATAATATTTACTAATCTTCCTAGAAAGTTCTCAAAGAAAAGTATTATAAACAAATGTATTTATTAATAATATTGTGGATCAAAATTTTTACAAATATCGCTCATATAAAGCGTCGATATTAAATATAAAGAAATTTTAAATAAATAATTCGATATATTGAAATATTCAGTTATAATATTAATAATAAATAAGGTCATTTAAAATCTACCTCAAATGTAAATAAGAAAAATTAATGGTTTTGATAAAAAAGTGTATGAACCAAGAAAATAATAATATGATGCTTGTCTTCTTAATGGAAATTATTCCTAAAACCTAAATAGTTCGTCTATTTACTATGTATTAACTATTAAATGTAATCCTAATTACCAAATATATCTTATATATAGATTTTTATTGCTTAGTACAAACTGTTTACATAAACACAATTTCTAAAAATACTCGATACGTTATTGAGTAAGTACCAAATACCGTAAAAATAAATTACTATTAGAAAAAATAAGATTATTAAAACATCCGTAATAAGCATTTTGCATATAGTAAAACTGTTTACTAGTAATGAAATAATACGAATATATTGAAAGTTATTGTTAGATATACAGTGAACTGAGAGAAAAATGTTGAAAAATACAAGACAACAAACAATTTCTAAAAAATGATTTGAACAATTATACATAACAATATATTACAATAAACAAAACAGTTATTTATTTTGAAATTAGGAATAAATAAAATGGAATAATTGAAATTAAGAAGCAATTAACTTATAACTAATTACTATATTTTTAACTTCTTTAACGTTGTGGGTTATACGAAGTCATAAAATTTTACTCGAATTTTTTTTCGAATGTCATTCGCTATTTCCATTGTAATCTTATAAAACTTACTGCCTCGAGATATCAGATGAGCAAAGCCAATTAGCATTCCACGAAATTAGTGTTAATTTTGTAAATCCGTAATATCGATATAAAGTATGGCATAACAAAAAATTAGTTATTCAGAAGTTGCATAAACAGTAGATGCTGGAAAATTGAAGGTAAGTACATAAAGAAGCTATGTAAGGTTCATCCAAACACGTTAAATTAAATATTTCTTTATTACGAATAAGTAATAAGGAGGCCCTGGAGTCAGTGGCCGTTTTTCAGTTACGAAATGTCTTAAACGTGGTCGATTATCGCCGTGCCCTTGATGTAGCACCCCTTGGCTCATATTGTTTCTTCCTTCTTCAGCAAAAAACATGGTAATTAAAGCTTTATGAAGTTCCGAGTCTATGAAGATGAGTCTGTTGAGGCCGATGATTATCCCATATGACATGTATCGCTTCGTAGAAACGAATGCAGATTTTGTCCAGCTGGCCACGCCCTTGCATTGCACGCGTTCTTATAATTTCTATTTGGTTGTAAGTCGTGCTTTTCCGTTATTGACTTGAAAAATTATGAGTTTTCATTACTATCATAGTGCGTTTCTTTGATTGATTTCTTTTGGAAAATAATGTCAATTGTATTTAAAATGATTATTATCACTATTGACACATTAAAGCTAATTTCTAATATGACATCCAAGTTTGATTGTTACAGTTAATTTTACATAAATTTAATCACTCTTATTTAGTTTAAAATTTTTATATTTGTATTATTTAATTTTAAAAAGTAATTTTTTTTGATAAATACAGAAGCATGTATGTATTTCGTTAGAGCTATTTAATTGCATCATAAATAATTATAATTAATAATTCCTATAAATTTCCAATATATAAATCTATATATATATATATATATATATATAATAATAAAAAAAGCACCAATAATACAAGCAAACGAGAAGAAATATTTATTGCAGTGAAGAAATTATAATGATATTAATGGTATTATGAAAAAAAAAATATGGTTACACATGATTATTTTCAATTATACTTTAATACTTTAATAATAGTAATATTTAGTAGAAATTTTTTACATTAATATATAATATTAAGTAAAGCTTCCAAAACACTTATATATATATATATATATATATAATAGTTGTATTTTTATACTTTATTATTTTAATGTAGCTAAAAATATTTAAGACAATTTTTATTTTTATTTTTATTCATATTAAGCTCGAAAATAATAAAAATGTTTAAAAACTCTAAATTTACTGTCAATTCTGAATATAAGAAGATTCAAACTCAAATCTCATGAAATTATTAATTACTTTCATTACTATTAGAAATTTGTGTTTTATCTTGTTATTTTATTAATTTATTTACTTTTAAGTACTAAAAGATCTTGATTATAAAATAATTAATTGTTAATTGTTTTTTATATTCAATTTTATTCGCAAAATTTGATTTCGAGTAAAAGCATTTGCAAATATCTTTTCCTCTACGAAGAATGATATTAATTTACTAATTTATTAATTAGTTACGAATGATATTCTTATAATTAGCTAATAAAGATCCGAATGAAGTTGCTTAATAAAAGAAGTAGTGAAAATATGAATATATGAAATAAATTTTATAAATACAAAGTTCTTACGGTTTGAATAAAAGAAAATATCGATGAAAATAAGAAAATTTTTAATTATTGATGTGCATCGGATTCCAACAAGCATTCGCAAAAATAAAAGAAACAAAATATCTAAAGCTATAATGACGTATAATCAAAAGATGATATATATATATATATATATATATATAATCGTTTGTAAATGTCATATATTGTATTCTATTATTCGTTAAATTGAAATTATTACCGAAATGACTCGGCTTTATTAATTATAAGGGTTCGTATATATGTATTAAAAATATTTATGTAACTATGGCTTTAAAAACGAATAATTAATGCAAAATCTTTTATAGTAAGAACAACTTCTTTTATTCGATAATTATAATTGTAAGATGTAGTTTTGCTTGAAAAATCGACTATATTCATTATATATATATATATATATATATATATATATAATAAATTATGAGACTCGATAGTTTTAAAGAGAAAAAAAAATAAGAAGAAACGTAGGAATAAGAAAAGATTACCGATAACAAGTCAAGTACAGTGTACTGTGAGTAATATACGATTAATAGCGCTCAAGTAATTTTATTTTCGACTAATTGGATCGATTGCTTTAGAATTATCGGCTTTGTAAAAATAAACTTTACAAAGTATCAAATGGTAAGTCTTTATTTATACAAATTATGATACATTCATATTATACATGAGTAATTGACAATTCAAAGCGCTTAAACGCTAAGAAATATTGAGCAAAATTGGACATTCTAATGACGTCATTGATGAAATTTTATATAACAAAAGTGCTACAATTTTAATCTAATTCTAATATTGATAAACTAGAAGCGATTTTCTTATTTTAATATATTAATATTAAGTTTCTTAAGACGTTTCGTTATTATCGGGAACGATGTCAATAACTTGCCTCTTCATAATGATATATTAATTGACGATAGTTACGTGTCACAGTACAAGCCTAGTCAAAATTGAATTTAATCTCATTAATTGAATTAATGTTTTTAACCTTCCGCCTTTAATATCGAATATTCTCACATTGAAGTTCGATCAATCGACCTTCGGTAGAGTAGGGTTGCTTTAGATACGAGTGCACGAGATTTCATCCACTGCTCGTGCAACTCTATATCCGTCGCTATGTTGCTTCGCGCTCCTTCTTCCGCTCTCTCACTTTTACCAACTTGCTTTATCACTCTCTCTCTCTCTCTCTCTCTCTCTCTCTCTCTCTCGTTGGCTCGCTGCTGTAATTCAAAGGCGGTAGGGGTAAAGAAAATAACAAGCGCACCTGCCGCACGCAGAGCTGATCGAGAGGCGACGGTAGCAGGCGCGAACGGGAGAGCCTAGTAAGTATATCCGCGGCGGACCTCTGCCTCCTCGGAGCCGCTTGTAAAATAAAACCAAGAAAGCCGGTCGTATCTTCCTCGCGTCGCGTCCTTTCTCCTGCGCATGCCAGATCGCACCTGCCTGCACACATACAGTGGGCGCGCGGGCTCATATTTCGCGGGGCCCGAAGACTACTTAGACGGTCGCTCGGCCCTGGGAGTCCCGTCTGTTCGCTTGTGTTTTCCGGGTCAAGCTGTCAGCCGCTCTTTCGCCCTGGTCGCTGCGTCGTGGCGCGATCGAAGGATCGCCGGGAGTCGTCGGGAGCGGAGCCCGCGACTCTCTTCTCCTCACTGCATCTTGGTTACGAGCGACCGTTGAATTTGCCGACCGCATGCTCCCTGGCCAGCGACGGACCTTTACGACCGGAGGAGAGACGGATCCGTTCCGGTAGCAGAGCATGCGAATTTCGCCTCCTCGGCGGTTAATCGCACGAGGTGCATTTGAGTAAATCAATGTAAACAAATGAATTGTGAGGTGAAACAAAAGTGCGTCACGCATTCAACAGCGATGTTTTAGTCAATTTTTTCAAGCGGTTGGATCCGCTTCGTATCCGTTCACGCGTCTCTCATTCTTCATCTCCTTCGCTCTCTCTCTCTCTCTCTCTCTCTCTCTCTCTCTCTCTCTCATTCACTTCATCCATCCATCCATACATCCATACATCCATACATCCATACATCCATCTTCTTATGCACACTACACAAACGTACACGCATTTACCTATATGTATCATTATCAATTTCCTAAGGCAACGTGTTAGTTGCAAAAGGTAAATATCTTCTTATAATTGTTTCTCTTATTGTATTAATTATAATTCTGGTACAATAGAGAATTTTAAATCTATTAAAGATCCTTGACAGTTGCTATTACTATTACTCTACTGCCAGTACCGATGCTGCTATTACTGCTATTAAACTCCCCTACCATCGCAAATGCTATTTTTCTTTTAATCATTCAATAAATAATTCATAATTTAATTATATTTTATTGCAAACTATCAAGGTTATCAAGCAAGTTGTTACTTCTAGTAAGTTAACTGTTGAAATAAGAGATTATAAGATTGTCCTTAAAATTTATATTTTTAAAATATTTCAATTCAACTTTAGTAAATAATTATAATTTACTATGAATTTTGTGATATTTTTAAAGTTATTGTATCGCTTCAATACGCACAATAAATTTCGTGTAATTTATCTAACTCTTTGGATCAAATTTCTATAATTTATATGACTTATCAAATTATATTATCCTTTAATAATAAGTTATTTCAGAAATTTCAATAAAGTAGTGTCACTTTATATATTATTCATTTGCATCAAACCAGGATGTAAGGTTACGGTAAACAAATGGTTGCTCAATATCATTAAACATATGTTGATCTGTTGGAACAAATTTGGAATATTCTACGCGTAATTATATGTTAATCGAAAAGACGATATTTACTAAAAATAATAAATTCAGTTTGAATAATATTTGTTTCAGAATAATTTAAAAAAATGGATTTTGGGGTAGGTAACGATATAACTCAAATATCAGCAGAGCTTGCTCGTGTGGTAGAGGTAATGATGTCACCCAACATCCCCCATCAGCAGCGCTTAGAAGTTTACAATGCCTGCGAACGTTTCAAGGAATCTTCTCCTTTATGCGCACAATGTGGCTTATTTCTTGCACAGAAATCTCCGGACAGAAGTTCCATTGTGAGGCATTTTGGCCTCCAATTAATGGAACACTGCATTAAATATCGATGGACACAAATATCACAGTCGGAGAAAATCTTTATCAAAGAAAATGCAATGAAACTTCTACAGGAAGGAATGGAACCACAAGTGCAAGAAGAGAACCACATTAAGGATGCTCTATCGCGTATCGTTGTGGAAATGATTAAACGAGAATGGCCACAACAGTGGCCTACCCTACTAGCAGAATTAAGTCAAACTTGCACAAGAGGAGAAAGTCAAACGGAACTTGTACTTTTGGTGTTCCTACGATTAGTTGAGGATGTTGCTATTTTGGAAACCCTGGAGTCGAATCAGAGACGAAAAGACATTTATCAAGCATTAACAACGAACATGACAGAAATCTTTGCTTTCTTTTTGAGGCTAATGGAGCAGCACTTTGCTGAATTTCAAAAAAAAAATGCACTTGGTAGGCCAACCGAAGCAGCACCTAACAGCAGAGTAGTTCAGGTATTATTTTGTAAGCTTACATTTAGATGCGTGCGGGTATTGGTGAATGGATAGGTGGGTGGCTGGACCAAAGAGCGTGGGTATGGGTGTGCGATACTTTTATTTGGAATAAGCTATTTATGAATTTATGATTTTAAAATAAATTTTATTTTTAATCTTTGCTAATACGACTGATAAATTAATATATTGAATTGTTTACATTTTCATAATAACATTATCATTATATCATTAATATAATGTATAGAATTTTTTACATTCACATTCTATAGATTCGTACACTTGTATTAAAAATATTAGACTATAGGAAATGTATGACAAATTGTAATTATTTCCACATATATTTGGTCATTTTTATTATTACATTATTAATGTTATTTTATTATCACACATTAATCTTGTACGGCATCCATATACTTCTATCAATATACTTAATTCTAATTCAGAAGGACAATGTCATATAACCTATTTATAAGAAAATTAAAATTTATTTCTATTCGTTATTCAGGTGGTTCTTTTAACACTCTCTGGCTTTGTGGAATGGGTTTCAATAAATCACATAATGGCGGATAAAGGTCGATTGTTACAAATACTATGTTTATTCTTGGGGGATCCAACTTTTGGTTGTCCAGCTGCCGAGTGCTTATTGCAAGTTGTAAATCGAAAGGGTAAAGCCGAGGATAGAAAACAATTGATGATACTTTTTACGGAAGAAGCGTTAAGATGTATATATGCTGCTGCAACAATGCTACCGCCAACCGGACCAAGTAATTTACAAGAACAACATTATTTGTTCTTAAAGAAGTTGACTCAAGTATTGAATGGTATGTAATAAATATTCGACTGTCTTACGCTCAAATGTAATTAAATTTCCTACATTCTTTCAACGTCTTTTGTGGGGTTTACTATATACGAATAAGATTAAAATTGTCAAAAATCTCAATTATTTACTACAATTCAATGGGAATTATATTACAAAAAAAAAAAAAAAAAAAAAAAAAAAAAAAAAAAAAAAAAACAATAAAATAAAATTAATAGTAATAAATTTCATGAGAAAAGCATAGGTAGATAAAGTAAATCAGCAAAAACATCGATAAAAAAAGAAAAACAAAAAATTTGCAAATATTAATTAATAGCACATTTTAATGTTATTTTGAAATATTGAGAAAAGTGCACACATTTCGCATTAAATCATTGATTAGCAGTCGAGTATGAAGTTCAAGTAGATAAATAAATAAATATTTGAAATGGAGGTTAAAGGGATGTGCGTGTAATGACTAATTGGAATTCTCAACACCAGGCATGGCAAGTCAGTTATGTTCTCTATGGAGCAAAGACGATATAGCCGGAGTCCGTCCGGCACATTTTGGTCTCTTCCTCGACGCGGTACTCACCTTCACCATGCACTCTAGCCTTACTCTCGTTCAACTAGCAAATACAATTTGGGTTATGCTTTTTAAACACGAGCACATAAAGACCGACTCGCTTCTTTTGACTTATGTGCCTAAATATGTGGAAAATACCGCGCCCAAAATTGTCAAGGTATTGTTTATTGACATATAGTAATACAATTCGTGACTGCAAATGTTAAGAGATATGGAAAGTACATTGATTATTTGATATGCCATTCATTGACAACTATGTGAAATCCATAACAATGTAAACAATGTAATTGTAATATCCAATAGAGAGGCACTATTTCACTAATAAAGGCAAAGTTTGTAGCTTCATATTTAATCGAATGCTAATATTAATTAATAAGATATCATTTGCTGTAACTATAGTATTATGGTATTAGATAGAGACGATGGTGTAGCAAATTGTATTAACCAGTTCCAAGATGTCAGTTAAATTTTCTCATTTTCTTACTCAACGAATGATTTTCACTTTATAATATATAATGTTAGTTAAAGCGATTTATCAGTTTACAAATAAATGTATTCCCAATTCCATTTGTTCACGGCTAAATTACAAGTAATGCGATAACATTGCACATTTGCTTATTGCGAAGGCATTTTAAAGCACCGAAGAGCAATATTTAGCCCCATCAATTATAAATTGAATAATCATGACAATGATGTTGCTGATGAAATGCTTTCCCGTAGGTATCCTTCCCAAACAAACGTCTGGCAAATGGAATGAGTTCGTACTTTGTGGATTACGATACCGAAGAGGATTTTACAGTGTTCTTCCATCGTCTGCGAATGGACCTCCTCGAGGGCTTTCGACAGGCAACGCTGGTCGCCCCTCTCGTGACCTTTGCCTATGTGCAACAGTGGCTCACGGCTAAGATCCGCAAGGGCTCGGAGAACCTTGCCTACAAGAGCGACCCCCTCGACCCGGAGTACCTCGAGTGGGAGGCCTTAGCTCTGACCCTTGACTCGATAATCTCCCGCATTCTGCTAGTGAGCGAGCGGCCCAGCGTCCAAAACGGCTTGCAGCTACTCGAGCTGTGCTTGAGTTACTCGCCCCAGGATGCTTGGCTGCTCTCGACTGTGCTGTCGTGCATAAGCGCCCTCTTTGTCTTTCTGTCGATGTCGACGGGCTCGATGGCGATGCCCGGGGTTGCCATACTACCCCGAGTCCTCGAGAAGATTTTCGCGGCCCTGGTGTTTAATGGGCCCGGCGAAACCAAGGAAAACAAATCTAAAGCCACGAAAAACGTGAGACGACACGCTGCTAGTCTTATGGTCAAGATCGGCCTCAAGTATCCGCTACTGCTTTTACCGGTTTTCGACCAAATACACACGACCGTGAGGGGCTTGCTCCGGGAGCCTAGTCAACTTTCAAGGATGGAAAGCTTGACGCTCTACGAGGCGCTCCTACTAATTTCCAATCACTTTTGCGATTACGAGAGGCAGACGAGATTCGTCGCGGAGGTAAGCTTCGGCGGCCTCTATTCAAGAAATTATCGTTTCACGAGACGACGGCTACCTTGTAGGTTATAGGCGACACCTCGACGAGACTTATCGCAATTGGCGCAGAGGCATTCAAGGGTCCGATCGAACTCATGAGATTCATTGGGCTTGATAGACCAGCCGTTGAAAACGGTCCCGATGATTCAGCGAGCGTCAATCGATCTAACCTCATGTTTTGCATCAACACAATACTTAGCGTAGTGAAAAGGTGCTCGATACCGGAGGACCCGGACCGTGCGGCCAGGGGCGGCTTCGTCGCTGCATTTAGCGAAAGTGGCAATCCGGTTTATCGAAATCCAGCGACACCGCACATTATGCCCGTACTACCGCCACTTTTCACTCTCCTCAGGGCAATGAACGCGCTCTTCTTACCCACAGCTTTAAGCGTCTTGTCCGAGGTAAGTTTTCCATTAAAGCATTAATACAAATTGCAGCATGACTCGGCGAAATACGAGCATAATTATTATAAGCGTCGATCATGGCTTTTCTCGAAGAAGAAAAAGGGGCATTATCAAGCCCCATAAGCTTGTCAACTCCAAGTCTTTGATTCTTAAATATTTATAAGATTTTTTGTTTTATTTATTATATAAAGATTGGCATCGACAATGCTAATTCCATCAGCACGGAATAAATTAATGCACATTACGAAAATTATTTAGAATTACACTTAAAAATTGTATCTCATGAGTTGTGTCCTTCGTAAAATTTCTCTCCCCCTCCCTCCATCCCGCCCACCCGCCCACCCGTCACCGCCCCCAATTCTTTTTTAAAAAAAAAAAAATTTTTATTTTATGCTACAAATTAGGGGTACAGAAATGCATATGGGCTACTAGAATCGGAGAAAGCCAACTTATTGTGTTTGAATATGGCAAATAATAGCGAAAATGCCGTAGAAATAGATCCGCAATCCGCTCCTCTCGTCAGGATGCAATCTTTTATCACAACCATTCACGACAACTGCTATCACATGCTCGGTAGTGGATGCCATACTATCGGTCGAGATTTTTATCAACTACTAGGATTAGCAACTGCATTATTAAATTCCGTTTTTACAAATATGGAGGTGAGTTTGGTTTTGCAATTATTATGTTGAAGTTGTGTGTTCGAGTCAAACATCGGTCAATTTGAATGAAAAAAAGATAATTTCTAGATATTGTGGGAAATTAAAAAAAAATATATATATATATATATATATATATATATATGTACAAATAGGATAATTTTAATGCTTGATTTTTGAAAAATTAGAATTTAAAATCTATCTACGTTATTAATAAAAGATTAATGTTTATTAATACATTGACGTTAATTAAGAATTTTTACACTTGACAAATGACAAATGGCTTTGATTATTAAACGACTTAAGTATTTCTTAATATACTCTGTACAAAATTAAAATTACTCCTTCATTTACAATATTTATAATTATCTCTTTACGTTCAAAGATTTTTGGTAAAGCATGACTAGAAATGAAATTTTCATTATTAAAAGGTTATTTAAATTTTAAAATCATCAATGTAATTAAAATTTCAATGGCGTTTGAGTGTGTAATATAGAGTGGTAAGGGCAAAATAATGTTATTCATATTTTTAGTCATAATTTACGTAAATAGTTTACTCGACTAATGTTTTCATAAAAGTTACTTTTCGAACGAACAAAATTAGCAGACTAAATTTTATTGATTTTTGTTTTATTTCTTAATTTATAGGTGATTCCTGACTATAGACTGCGTCCAATTATTCGCGTTTTTATGAAACCTTTTATATACTCGTGTCCACCAGCTTTTTATGAAACGGTTCTTGTTCCTGTACTAGCACATGTGTCTACTCACAGTATGTACAACATCTATCGCATACATTATTTATTAAGTATTTTTTTGTTTTTGTTTTTGTTTTTTTTTGTTTGTTTTTTTTTGTTTTGTTTCTTTTTTTTTTTTTTTTTTTTTTTTTTTTTTTTTTTTTTTTTTTTTTTTTTTTTGTTTCTTTATTTCTTTGTTTTTTCCTTGTAATTAATTCGAGAGGGGGAAAGAGAAACTTTTTTTTATTTAACACTATTATTATTTTCATGATTTTCACCAAAGTAGAACGATTATAGTTCATTTTCTTGAATCGTTAAGTGGTAATTATTAGCAAATCGATAATAATGACGAAACTTTTGTTTGACTCTTGAATTTGCAGTGTGTCAAAGACTAAGTGCTAATTGGCAATATATAACTCGATTGTACGAGTCTGGTAGTCTCGATGACGAAAATACAGATGCTCAGGAGGTGATCGACGACATGCTCAACAGGAATTTAACGCGCGAATTCGTAGACGTATTGAAAATAGCACTAGTTGGCGGAGCGGCGACCGATGCTTCGCCTCCTGACTCGATGGATCAGGACAGCGGTGGTATGGCCGTCGATCCACCTCCAACCAGGGGCAGCAATAGCATCGTCGCGGAGGTTGTGAGCGAGCTTGGAGCCTTTATACTTAGGCACCCCTCCACATGTCACAGCGTCGTTTTGTGCATTCTCGGGTAAGCGTAACTCGCAACAAAAAAGAAAAGAAAAAAATTAATAAATAAATAATAATTTTTCATTCATTTACAATTACATTTAATCATTTAAGGATTTAAAGATCTATAGGCCCCGAGAATGGATGCCAAATAAGCTTACTCTATTATTATAGCGCATTATCGTGGAATGATTCGAACGCGAGTCTCAAGTCGACAATGTTGACGGGTCCAATGGTGCGAGCCTTAGCCGCCGATGGAAGCTTAACACCGGCAATGGCAGCGCACATAATGGTCGCCATCCTTCAAGGTCTTCAACTGCACGGCCAGCACGAGGCGAATCAGGGTTCGCTGATAACCCTTGGTGCTCAGGTTTATGAATGTCTAAGGCCCAAATTCCCCAATATAATCGAAGTTATGCAACAGATACCTGGTGTCAATCCAGCCGACCTGCAGCGCTTTGATGAAAAAATGTCGGTAGTAAGTACCAAAGGTAACAAGGTCGAAAAGGGAAAGAAGGACTTGTTCAAGAAAATTACAAATCAGGTGAGATGAGATGTTTTACAATATATCCATTTATCAAATTACGCGCTAGCTAGTTCATTGGATTCAATGTAATTTGTGAACAAATGAACAACAAAAATAGTCGTGTTTTATTTGACGGAAACGTCGTGAAACCGACATGTATGTAATATAAGATAAGATACATTTTAAATAAAATAATTTAATATACACAGTGTGACGTTGAATTTTTATTCATTTATTAATCGAGTAATTCAAAGCAAATGTCAAATTTTTGAAATTATTTTAATTAATTTGACCGTTTAATTACAAATGAAACATACATTGCGTACTTTGATATTATATTTACTTCACTATTGTGTTTTATTATTAACACTCGTAATGTGATTAGAAATTCTACAATGGTCACTGATTTCACTAATTGTTCGTTTCAATAGCTGATTGGTAGAAGTATTGGTCAACTATTTCGCAAAGAAGTAAAAATCGACAATCTACCACGGCTGGATATTGCAGGAAAGCAGACACTTCGAGAGGACGATATATCAAATAATGACAATGACATAGCGTTGACAAGATTATTCGCTGGTCCTACGTAGCAGATGATTAAATGACCGTAACATGGGAAATTGGCACTGTTCCATAAGTGATTGCAAATTACTTAAGAATTACTCAAGAAAAAAATGTTGAGAAATAAGGAACAGTGATCAAGATGAAAGGAAATAAGTGTATTACTCGATTGTAGTGTAATTATATATCGAGTATGTGTGTTGCATCAATAACATTTACATTTTCCATTGGATCGATTCCTTATTTCTTATTTGAAAATATTGTTGAAGAAGATAGTGGCGAAAGCGACTCCGTTAATTATAGACAAATTTAAGTCTGTTTTTAATTCTTTTTTTTTTTTTTTTTTTTTTTTTTTTTTTTTTTTTTTTTTTTTTCTTGCTTTGTTGATGGATTTTATTGTTAAAAATTATCACGATTGAATTTACAAATATTCATTGAGCGAATTAATTAAAATGAACAATTTTTCTTATGTTTTCTCATTCTCACAAATACGAATGATACGATAATATATTAATATTTTGCATCTTTATAAAATAATAAATTATAATACACAATGAAAGTGCATAAAATAAAATAAATTATATTGCATGAATGTAAATCACCATTTCTTATTGAATTTTTCAACTGAAAATAAAAATTTACATTTTAGAGTACATAGCTGATTCTGTACCAAGCTAAAAACAAAGCAGCCAAGAAATCGAAAATTTTCGAAATACTTTATTGATAATTTCTAAAGTGTATTTAATATAGAACTAAATAATATAGACACTTAATTTAATAATATCTTCATTTATGAAATTATGAATGTAATTTATAAAGAATGGTACTCGTATCGACCATTAAATTTATTTCAAATAGAAGTTAAACTATTGTTACTATTTTATAATGCATAGATTTGTCAAAAGTCATTCCTTTTTAATTACACGCTTTTATTGCATTTAAGAATCGATATTATTTTTACCGCAGCTATTTATCAATAACAATTTGTAAAATTTGTTGAAGTTTTGTAAGAAGAAATTTAGAAATCACCATTTTCAGTTTAATTTAATAATAAACTGGTGATTATGAAAAACGTTATTTTTATATATAAAAAAAAAAAAAAAAAAAAAAAAAAAAAAAATCATCAACCATGAGCAATAACAATAACACAAATGAATATTACGGCCTCTTGATCGTGCAGTAAATGTACAGTATAACTAAAAATTTTATTTATATTTTTCTTTTATATAATAAGTAAACGATTACTTTGTTTTTAATTAATAAAAGGTGCATGGCTATTTTTGTCTACTTATATCAAATTTAAGCGCTATAGTAAATGTGTCATTGTCCTTTATGACAAGTTCTTGTCATTTAATAAATAAATTTTTTTTGTTTTTTTTTTTTTTTTTAATGTTAATTGCCGAATATGAATATTTTCTATTTCAATTGAGTTATGTGATCCGACTGAATGGCCTTGCCCTCTCGCTTTTTTTTTTAAGCGATCGTAGTTTATAATTTGTTATTTCATGCTGCCCATGATATCACTGATCGTTTGTTTATACATCGGCTTTAAATTACTATGAATTGTATATATTGTACTGTAATAAATAAATACATTGACAATAAACACAATGAATTATTTATTATTTTTACACTCTCTGCTGTTTTTATAAAAATTCAATAATTCATTATTTGTTGGTAAAATAATAAATAAAAAAAGTCACGTTGAATAGAAAAGAAATCACTATGTAATATATATTATAACTGCCGAAAAATATATAAGTATATTATAATTTTGAGAATTACATCAAAAGTTTTCGAACGATATCAAATTAATTTAATTTTTTTTTTTTTTAATAATTCAAAAATTCATAATATTTTTCATTTTCACTTGGGAAAATTAATATAAATTAGCTATAAGTATAAATAATTGATTTTCATTTAATTTAAAAGATTCGGCAATGAATTGAGACTGATGAGTATCTGTATTTGTTATATGATAATTCACAATGTCGGAAGAGAAATAAATTCCTTTTCTTTTGAAAAATATCGTTAAAACTTCACCTCGCTATTATACGATCTAGTTACAGTTAAATATAAATGAAATTTATGCAGATTAGAATATAAATTTTCAAGGAAAATTTAATTTGTTTCATTAAATAGGAGTAAATTTCAGTAGGTGATTAGTGAAAATACGCGTTCAAATGAAATTTAAATATGATTCACCACATCCAGACAGTGTTTACATCAAATTCATAACATTACCAAGTGAAAGTAGTTCCGCAATTATAAGTACTCTATTAATATTTTTACTATTATTTATTTATATATATCTTACAAAAAAAATCCAAATAATAATATTAATTCTGCGTTCAATTTTATTGTTTATTAAGCCAATTAAAGTACATTTTTTCATGACGTATTGTTTAAAAATATTCAAAATAAATTTTTTTAATTGTAGTTAAGAAAAATGTTTGTCTAGATTATGATCAAATGTAGCTAAATATTTTATAAACTCTTTATAACGTATGTTTTATATTATGATTAAATTTTGAATTCGAAAATTTAAGAAAATTTATTATGCTTCTCAAGTCTTTATTCTTATTTTCATTATTGTTGTTATGATGATTACAAAACTCATGTTTACATATATTTGTTTTTTGTTTTTTGTTTTTTTTTTGTTTTTGTTTTGTTTTGTTTTGTTTTGTTTTTACGATGATGCAGACACGAAAATTGTCTGTCGAGACCGTAACTTATTTTTAGAGAAAGACTTTTATTGTAATAAATATGAATTATTATTGAACGTAGTAAATAATGCAGAAAATGTATTAGAATGAATGTTCTTAATTTTCGTTGAAAATATATTTTTTACATTTCCTTATAATATATAATTTTCTCCTTTATATAATCATTTATGGTTGTAGTAATTGTAATTTGTAATTTAGAAAGATTTTAGATAAATATATAAGAATGATTATTATTGGTATCAATAATTTGTTCGAATATAATTTCAATATTAATAGTACGTGTCGAAGCCGCGAAATTTATGTGATAAAATTTTTAATTAAACATACATTAAATTTTATAACAATTTTGAGTTTCTATCAACTACAGTGTCACCATAATAAAAGAAATTTGAAGTTTAAGAAAGTTAAGTACTTCATTAAGCAATTACGAGACCTTAAAGATTTTAAAATATTTAAAAATTTTGTCTTTAAATTTCTATAATTAATAAATTTGTCATTAAATAAAGTTTTTTTTTAAGTAATATCAATGTGAAAATGTATAACGAAAGTACGCGATTTTATTTTGTTAAGATCTATTACACTAAAACACATACGCGAGTAAAGGTGAATAAATATTTCTATTCTGCTGCTGCTGCTATCAGCTGCTGTGGAAAAAGTCATAAGAATGGAAGAAGGAGGACCTTTTGCAGATAATTCATAATCACTTGACGTAAGATGTCGTCAAAACTGCTGCTAATCGCCCTTCTAACCACATGGAGTCTCATCCACGGGATTTCATCGCCCAATGACAGCGAGCTCGAGCTCGTGCAGGTGCTCTTCCGGCATGGCGAACGGACGCCCCTCGAGTCCGAAACCTACCCGAGAGATCCCTACAGCTCGTCTCTATTCTACGAGCCCTGGGGCTGGGGTCAGCTTACCGAGCTCGGACGCTACCGAATGCGGCGCCTTGGACAGGCACTGCGCCGACGATACGGTGGATTTCTCAGGACGCTCTCCGGTTCCGGAGACATCTATGCCCATAGTGCGAACAACGAGAGCTGCCTGACCTCGCTGCGATTGCTCATCGAAGGCCTTAGAATCAACGAGGGTACAGTAGCGATACACAGCCACGGGAACGACATCCTCATGAACTCGCGCGCCTGCTCCAAATACCAGACCGAGCTGAAAAAGATCAGACAGTTGCCGGAGGTGATACAGACCCTGGCCAAGTACGAAGGTTTGTTCAGGTATGGTGTGCACCGCTGCTCTCGTCGCATATCTCATGTGCTATTACGACGCTATATATAAAGCAATTTTTGCAGTTACGTAATGGACAATACCGGTGTAACGTTCGATGGTTTGCCAAAGGATCAACGTCTCTACCAACTATACAACTTACTGGAGACTCAACGCAGTATGAACCTGAGTCTGCCCAACTGGTGCCCAGAAGGCGTCTTTAATCTACTAAACGAAATCGCTTATCTCCACTTTAACCTCGAGTCATATACTCAGGCATTGAAGATACTGAATGGGGGGCCCCTCGTGCGCCGTTTCCTCGAGAGTATGTTGCGATCCAAGTCTCGAAACAACATCAAGATATACTTGTATAGTGGCGAGGACCATAACGTGGCGGCATTTAGTCGAGCGCTCGATAGACGCTTCCCTCGAGTGCCCAATTACGGCAACGCCATAATTCTTGAAAAGTACAGGACACTGAAAAGCGCCAGGGCTCTCGTGAGGATGGTTATATGGACAGGAGTGACAGAAAAGTTGTTTCCAGTACGACTCCGTGGATGTACGGAAGTTTGTCCGTTAGAGGATTATGCCAAAATCGTTGCCAAATCTCTGCCCACCAACGAGGACATGCGATGTCATTTTAACGATGCTAAGGAGCACAAAAACCTATAACTATTTGAACCTACGTTGCATAAGACCTACTAAGCAAATGTAATATAATTGCGTTATAAAAGCATCTAATAGATAGATCATTGATGAATCTCATGACAAACGATATGACGAGACTTAATCCCGAATGTAATTACACGGTACTTTACAAAACGTAATATACAGAATTATAATTGACGGAATAATTATCTTTTTGTTACAAATATAATTACGTTATGTGAGATTTCAATGGGCATTATTGCGTTGAAATTTATTTCTTAAAGCGAACGATACATATTTGAGGTAAAATTATTATTTATAGATAAAACATGTTACTACAATGCTTTTGAAATTTGCTCAAACTTTTTATCATTTTATCATTGAGTTTTATCATTTTATTATATAATTAATATTAAGTGGCAAATTTCAAGTATTACCAATAATAATTGGCATTATGAATAGTAATAAGAAATTTATTTGCACGCAATGAATAGAATTGTAATATTATTATTTTACAAAGAAGTGTAATTTTAATTTTTGTTCAATCGGAAATCCATGGCATTTGAGCTTATGTGTAAGAAACTTTTTCTATTAATTAAAAAGATGCTCAAAATAAATGTATTTTAAACAGAACTATAAACGTGCTTTGTAATTTTTTAAATATTTATATATTTCTTAAAATTGTGATAAATTGCAAAACCAATATTTTAAAAGCTTAAAATAAAATAGAATATCATAGATTTGTATTAACGATTGTAAAAGTTACTAATAAAAAATATCGAAAACGTATAAATATTACTTGAAATCAATACCAATAAATAGTAATTCAATCCATATAAGGATTTTTGAAAGAATAATTACATATTTTTTATAATTTAAAAATTTTACCCTTTAAAAATACAACTGTTTGATCAACTTTGATAAATTGTCATAAGTGATTTTGTAAAACGTACTTTGACGAAAAATAAAATAACTAGATTAATCAAAATTAGGAAATTTGAAGGGTTAAATAGTAATTCCAGATTTAACTAGAAAACATTGCTTTTTTTTTTTTTAATCTAGTATGGATAAAATTTTGTTATTTATAATTTATAAATTTATACGTATTGCATAAGTGTTTTCATTAATATCTTGATTTAAAGTGAAAAAAAAAACTGAATGTACTATTAAGCTCAATATATTTTTAAAGCGACATATATTTTCACAGAATAATACTCAAATATGTCGATAAATTGAAATTATGACGTTTTATCAATGTTCAATTATAATTTACTTACATCTCTAATAATAAGAATAGCCAATATGATTCAGCAATTCTACAATCCTCCTTTCTACGAATTAATAAATTTAAGAAATTTTATTCTTCATAATTTAGTCAAAGAATATTTGGAAATATTAAATTATTCAATTAAATTTCGTACCATAAAAATGTTTCTTCTCCTTCTCTCTCTCTCTCTCTCTCTCTCTCTCTCTCTCTCTTAAAATAGTTTATTTACAACTGAGTTATGTAATTTATCTTTTAACATCAAATTACTTAAACTTCAGATTATTAAAATTTTTCGTGCTTATAGAATTAATAAAAATTTGTAATTATTAATATATTTGTTGTTTAAAAGTTAAAAAATTTAAAAATTTAAAAAAAAAATTACAAATGTAAAAGTGGAATATAGAATCTCAAGTTCCTCGTAAATGAGAATCGCAACAGTGAATCTTTTCTTATATTCATAACATAATTAATAATAAAACCACGTGTATAGTTAATTAATTATGCGTTGATATAGATTATCAAATCTGAAATTTTGTATTCTTAGTAAAAAATTGAGGCATAATATAAAATTATTACTTTTCGATAATGTTAATGCAATAAAGCAATCAATTATTTATATTTATCCTATCAATCGTAGTGTAATGATTCGTTATAAAATGTTCAAGGACGTTCTTTTTGATAATATTTTATTATAATAAATAAATGCATTAACAATAACAATTAAAGATATGTATACGCAACGATTTTTTCATTCATTTCTTCATTCTATCATTCACGCATAATAAACTTTTATTTATACAATGATTTAGTGCTTAAAAAATTCATACGAGAATATATATTGAATTACTTCACACATCTAAGTTGAACAACTTCATACATCTATGCCATGACAGTAATATATACATTGGCATAATTATATATATTTAATATACAGACATTTTTGTAGTATATAGTATATTTATGTGTGTGTGTGCGTGTGTGCGCGCGCGCGTGTGTGTGTATATATATATGTAATATATAGTATTTATATAATATATGTATAACACAAATAATTTGACTGGATTGCTGTAAAAGCTAAAATATTGCTGTAAAGCTAACAAACACTTCATATATAAGACTTTCATTTTGATTTAATTTTTATTTTTCGTATGAATGTATGTAAAAAAAAATTTATCACGTAGATATCCTTCCATAATATTTTCATACAAATTTAAAAGTTTTTCTCTCAAAATTTTAATACTCTCCGATGTATATCGAAAACACGTAAACAATCATATCTGTATAGCAAACATGTTAGATGTCAGTCTTCCTCACCTTAAATAAATATATAATATATCATAGAATCAAAATTTGTTTTTTTTTTTTTTTTTTTTTTTTTTTAATTTGTACATCTCTATTTAGCCGTTTTTGTATATCAAAAGTATATATGTGACACTTTTACCATAAATTGAACCAAATCAATGTAGAAAATAGAAATATAATTATAACAATAACATTATAATAACCTGTAAAATTAATTACGTACATGTGTTAAAAACATAAACTTTTGGAGAAATTCTTTAAAGAATCTATATATAAAAAATATTGTTATTAAGTCTTATCAAATATGAATAAAAGCGATGGGAAGAGCTTAAACTTTGATTTTATGGATAATAAATTCAGTTTGTTAAGCAATTTTAAACTTTTAAATTGTTATACGAATTGTAATAAAATTTTGACGCCCACTTAAAAATGATTGCAGCCTAACAAATTTCTAATTCAATATTCAATTAATTATAGTAGTGATACCTTATAATATTTATATTTAATTACTTCTTGATTAAATAGTGATTTATAAAAATTTAACTTTTGCATCGCCAGTATTCAAAGCTCTACTTTAAAAATATAATAATCTTAATAATAAAATTATTAAAAGTAAAAGTGAATTGAATCGATGTTAACGCGATAATTAACGCGTTTTCAAAATATGTTTCTTAAAATAAGTAAGTTTTAAAATTAGATTAAATTTCGAAGAGCACCAAACAGTTCTTAAGCGCGAAGAGCTAAATTCTTCCATTCGTATATTTTAAATTCATTCAATCCTTACTTCTACATTTCAACATTAGTTTCCATAGTATACGAGATTATAAAAAAAAAAAGAAGACATTTTGCACAAATAATTATTATGAATTTGAAAACTTTTGCGGAATATTTCATTTTCACGATACACTTGCTTATAATATTCGACACTTATAGCTTTGGAAAAGTCATCTGGAATGCTAATATCAATAAAATAATGAGATGAAATTTTATAATTTCAAGTCTACAACAACATAGCTGTCAAATATAATTTTGGAAAGCTCGAATGAATTATTAAATACAGATACGTGAAAAACAGAACTATTTATTTAAGAATTAAATTATGTTTGTATGCCAAAAAAATAATGAACACTTTTCTTTCATCTCATTATACGACGATACAATCTCCCGACAATTCAATATTCAATAAGCATATTTCGAGACTTATTCGAACGTGCGACTCTACGCTATCTATCTGGTAACAAAATACCAACAATGAAGCAAGATGAAAAATTGAGATTGAGATTAATCTTACGTTTTTCATCTACGATCTACGATCTACGATAAAATGACTACTATATTAATAGAATAATAATACGTGTTAATATCGCACGAATATCACTCACATACAAGAAATAGGACATAAAAATAGAGGTGATAGTTCATCATAAACAATTGAATATTACAAAAAATTATGTATAAAAAGAGTTATGAGATATAAAATACTTAAAGTAAAAATTTAATCGATAATAGTAATTTGCAATGCTAAAAATAATACAATCCTATATGGTATTTGTAAATACATTAGAGGAAAGGTTATTCGGTATTTCGTTAAATATAACGATACATACAGATTTACGCGTGAATAAGATTAACAAACAATGACATTTTTAATAGAATATATTAAATATTAAGGATTAACAATATCATTGATATTATTTATGGTTATAAAAAAGAAAAAAAAAAAAAAAAAAGTTAAAGTATATCCTATAGATACAAAATAGGGATTTAACATTGAATTATCAAAATGTATGATGTTAGCGAGAGTTTACGCTTTAAAAAGAACAAAATTTATTCAGTGGAAATTCAAATTTATTCGAAAATTTATTTGAATTAAAATTATAATTTAAAATATTTTTCCAGTTTAATCAATTTAATAAATAATATATGCATAATATCATAAAGCATAAATCATAAAATAAAATTATGACTGAAAATAAAATTTTTGTTCGTAATTTTCAGTGCACTTATTTATTTATAACTATTATTTTATGGTTACTTTTTTTTTTTTTACACTACACTGAACTCGTTTGTCAAATATAATATAAAATTATAAGAACGTTAAACGAAGTTTAAATGAAACTGAAAACTTGTTAATAAACATTTAACTTTACTTATGAAATAATTTGTACAATTATATAAAGTTTTGAAATGATTTTCCAATGAGTATGTATTTTCATATTTAAATAATAAATTTATAGCGTTAATAATTCGCTACTGCAACTTGAAGGAAAATTCATATTTCTGTATCATGGAAATTGTACAGGAATTTGAAGGAATTTAAACTAACATTTATATATACCACAGTAAAAATGACAATCTTAACGTAATTTCCAATAAGAGATTCATAAGGCAAGAAATTGCAATTATAATGTAAAGAATCGAAAGTAAAATAATTTTGTTCGGCATTCGGGCATAAATGTCTCATATATACTCTCTCGCATTTGGCTGCAGCGATACATAAAATGTCATCAATATATATTGATTATATATTATAGTTAATATCTTCAATACGTACAAGGTGACAGCACTATGGAAGACAATATTCAATTTTTTTTTTTTTTTTTTTTTTTTTGTATAGTAATAAGTATTTACAAAAATATTCCTTTCAATAGAATATAAAGCAATATTTATCGAGACTAGAAAAAAAAGTCTATCATAAAATTAAAACAATTACAATGATATATTATTGGATTTGATTTAAATTTATAATTATATATTGCCGAGTGAATTATAATTCAGAATGCATAATAAGACCGATATTATAAAAAAAAAAATAAAGAAAGTATTTTAATATAGTAAGATTATGGTTTTCAGTCTACTATACTAAACTACTCGCAGTCCCCCCTTTTCTTTTTTAAGCCAGAATCAATGAATTTTTGTCAATTATCAATAATCAATGATACATACAATACATATTTAATTATATTTAATCGTTCATTAGTAATGCTTTGGATTGACGTGTACAATCACTAAAATTATTCGATATAAATTGCAGTTTCGTATAAATCTTAATAGTTTAAAAAGTTTATCAATTTATAATTAAAAACAAGACACTCACGTGAACGCGAAGTTCAAAAATGGTATAATGACTTTATAATGGACATCGCATTTTTTTTTTTTTTATATTATATTTCTCTGTACATTAGTAACAAATTTTCAATTATTAAATGCTCTTGCATTACTTGAATTCTTTTTGGATAAAATTGTTTTTTATTTCCAAAAATTCATTATCATGTGATAAATATATTTTGTGTATTTTGAATTTTCCCCATTTTAAGTCAATTAATGACGCATTTTAAGGCATGCAATTGTCACAATCGAACTAGTATCTAATTTTTTTTTAAAATTTTTTAATTTTTTTATACTTCGAACCAATTGACTTACAATTTGCATGCGCTTTGAATAATGTATATTATCGGAAAGATAATTGTCGCTATTTTTAATAGTTTGTACAGATAGATTGAAAATTAAATGTCTCCAAAGAACGTATGGTAATTAATAAAATAATAATAAAGATAATTTAATGTTAATTATCACAGGGATTACTGAAAGTGACTTATCAATTTATCGTAATAATTAATTGAAATAATAAATAATTGTATATATTTTCAGACCAGTCATCGATAAGCATAATTATTAATTTTAAATATTACTTATTCAAGTTAGAAGATCTTTTAAAGAAAATTACGAAAATATGTTTCTTGAGTACTTCGTATAAGTACTTTTATAAACGAGCAAAATTATAATGAAAATTTATATGAATTTAAATATTTCTACAAAAAAATATTTATATTTAAAAATTATCTTATTTAAAATAATAGTTACTTCGAATTATTATAAATTAAATGTAAATATTTTATTTATAAATATATAAAGAAATTAATAAGATGTACTTTACATGCTTCCTTTACTTGTTGATCTCTAACGATTGGCGTTTAAATTTAGTAAATTTAAATAAACAAATCCGATCATCAACAAATATATATTATGATGTTCAAAGTTAAAAATAAGTACAAACATACCATATACAAATTTATACATTTAATTGAAAATCATATTGTATAAGTACTTTTTTGGAACCATAATTATCTTATTCTATAGTTATATACATTTTTATTTTGTTTTTTCAGTTTTAGTAATTCAAATATTTCGTAAGCAATAACGATATTAATACGTATTCAAATATTTATTTTATGAGCTTTCAACCTCTCAAAAATATTCCTTTTAAATTTGCTATATACAGTTATTATCGTACAATATCGATTTTTTAAATTTATTTATTACTGCAGCAAATTAATTGTTTATAATTTATGGCTGTTTGTTGTATCGGTAAAAATGTAATTAAATATTTAATATTATTAAATAATTAAAAAAAAAATAATAATAATTAAAATTAGGTAAATAATCATAAAGATAATTTATAATAAACAATATCTTAAAATATTGACTATATCATATTTCATTACGTTAAGATATACGACTATTGACTGAAATAAATAAGCAATAAATATTTTAAGCAATAAAATAAAGGAAAAATAATTAAAAAAAAAAACAATATATATATATATATATATATATATATAAAATTTAAATATAAAAATTAATCGAATGACTTCGTAAAAAATCTTTTAAAATTTATATGCAATTAAAACAAATGCGATTTCAACTTAAAAACATTAAGTTAAATTTAAATTAAAAATATATTTCATTATCATGTATCTTTTAGATATAAAATTTTCAATTCTTCATACAAATCTCAAACACTATTCTATGCCTTTGTTTCGGAAAATTCATTTTCCAACCGTCGTCCGTCCCAACGTCCATTTTGGGCCTTTCGATTTTTCTTTCATATAAATCTACATAATAGTTCAGCCTAATTTCGAAAGATCTCGATGTTTCGAGTGTTCATTTTCATTTGCCACTATGAGTAAATCAAGCCTGGCAGATATAATCGACTCAACTCTTCTTACCCTTTAATAGAAACGCATTCATGTTGTCTTTGCCTTTCACGTACACTTGCCCGCGGGGCTCATAATTGTATCTATCAGAAATCACGTCCAGACAGTTGCTAGCGAACTGAATCTCTCCAGCAACGCCTGTCGAGTCCATCCTCGATGCAATATTGACAGCATCACCCCATATATCATAATAAAGCTTGGTGGCGCCTATTACACCGGCAGTCACGTCACCATAATTAAAACCTACGCGTAAAATCAGTTTAAAGCCGAGAAGATCTTGGTTGAAATCGTAGATGACCTTGTGCATAGCTATCGCGAAGTCAAGAAGTTGATAGATATGCGTGTACTCGTGCTCACTTTGCTGCCTAACCTGGTGTTTAACATAAATGCAAAATATAATAATAAGTAGAACAAAAAAAAAAAAAAAAAATAAAAATAAATAAATAAATAAATAATTATCCAAATAAAATATATAAAACAAAAATCATATGTATATATAGATTAATTATGATATTAAAAATGTAATTCATAATTATAATATTCATGAAAATTAGTACAAAAAGGGCTAAAAGATTTACAAAGCATAATAAATAAATTATAGTATTTATCAAGTCATTATTTTTTAAAAATAAGCCTTTTCAATTACGTTTCTATAAAGACAGAATTTTAAAATATTATACGAAAAAGTCAATTGACTTAAAAAAATTTACCTGAGGATTTAAGCCACTCGCTGCCATGAAAGTACTGCCGATCGTTTTAATCTTCTCAACGTTAGAATAGTCTTGTTTCTCTAATAACTCGTCGAAGTCTCCGATTAGTTCATTGAGTACTCGCAGATACTCTTTTCCCCTGAGATACGATTCATCGTAAAGTTCGTTAAAATTTACGATACTGGCGAATATGATACCAACTGCCTTGTGGTTTTGCGAGTACTTGGCGGTAGTTTTGAGCTGATCGGCAACGTACTTTGGTATGATATTATGCAACAACCAATCGGCCTGGTTCTTCATCGACTGAACGCGGCTCTTGTCACGGGCTGCCACAGCATTACCATGGAAACTCAATCTGTAACTGATCTCGAATTCACGGTTTAAGAACCAAACGAGCAACAGTAACAAGCCAAAATCAAGAAAAACTTCCGACGTGTAGAGCCGCTCGTTGTACTTGCGTGACTTTTCACTCTGAGAGTCAGTTATCTTTGGTAATTTGTTGTCTTCGTTATTGGAAACTTCGGACGGCATTGGTTTTACGTTATTTGAGGACGGAAAATTATCCGCACTCAGAGGTGAAATTGGAAGTAATGGACGATCTATTGTCGAAGAAGTGTTGCCTGATTGAATTACAAAAGTCTTTTATAATCATTGCATAGACTATACATTTCGTTAATTATTTTTACTTTTATGACTGTTTTATTAGTTTAATATACTCAGTTTAGTATACTGGCTTAATGTTATTTTATTATTTGTGATAAATTTGAATAAAAAATGATAAAGATTAGAGCCATAACGATCAAATATTACTATTTCAATTTTATATGAATAGTATTTATTGTAAATTGTATGAATTAAGAATTTATATATATATATATGCATTCACGAAAAAATATTCTTAATATAAAATAAATAAAAACTATTTACCCAATTTGATATTTAATTCCTTGAAAATATTTGGTTGTAGTGTAACTATTGTATGCTGGTTATATGAGACATGATTCATGAATAAGTAAATAAAAAATATCCCTGCAATAGTGACAAGCAGATTCTTCATCCAACAGTTAAGTTGAGTAAAATTGCAAAAATGAACTAATCCAACGACGACGAGATAGCTGTAGTAATATTCGAAATGTTTAAGGTTCGAATGCAAGCTATTGCAAGTAAAATTCATGAGGATGGAGACGATGGGCAGGCCAACAAGAATGGCTCCACATACATGCCACGGATACCACTTTGAGAAAAATTTAAAGATGTTATGGGCAAAAGTGACGTGCATCGCACTACAACAAATTAAATATACATTGTCATGTGATTAACGAATGCACATAATAATAAATACATGTAAACCTCTTATCATAACATTATGAACTCAAATAACTATAGAAATAATAATAGATGCTAAAATTATTAGAAAATTATTGAATATAAGGATATTAAAAGATAGATATAATTTTAGCATACATTGTGCATTGATAAACATTTAATAAATTTTAATTTAAGAATACTTCATTTTTAAATGTATGAAAGTTTAAATGGATTAAAAAAAAATTTCCAAATATCAATAAAATTAAATAAGAATAATAAAGCGATATATTATAAACGTAAAAGAACCTTATTCTTTAATATTTTTCTATTATAGCAATGAAATGTCTATGAGTTACTTGTTTTTATCGAATTTTAAAATACATTGATTTTGTTCAATTGTATATTATGAATATTCGAATGACGTTGTACATCTTAGATAAATTTGAAAATTCATCTATTGTATGAATAAAATAAATACAAGTTGTCTTACTTTGGATCAAATAGTTGACGAATACACAATGTTACTGCAAATATTTGTACAAGAGTGGCTATTCCAAAGAAAACAAAGTAGTGGGTAGTGGGTTTGCATAGCAGAAACAATGATACCGTTATATTTGTATAAACGAGAGCCGAGATAAGAATATCTAAATAAGTATTAAAACGTGAGGTGGCTAAGGTCGGTGGATTGCCACCAATGCTCTCTGAGGCTTTGTGAGCATTTTCACGATACTCTTTTTCCATTTCTTTATTTTTGAAGAAAAGTGTGACACTCGATAAGGGTGGTTTAACAAAGTACGAACGTTGTGACGAAACATTGTCTTGCACGCATCTGTAAGGAAAAATAATGATAAACAAACATTAAAAAAAAAAAAAACAAAAAATCTTTTAGAACATTGGATTTTAAATTATATAATTTTACCTGATAAGTTGTAGGTCAGATTGTTTTCTAAGCTTATGAAAACATGCACCAAATGTATCAGTTACAGCTGGAGGGAATGGATATGGTGGAATAGAAGATGAATGTTCTTGAGTAGAATTAAGCGTAGAATTTGATGTATAATAACCACTCACTCTTGGTCCCAATAAATCACCTTGAGCCATTCCATTCATTAAAAATAACTATTAAAGGGAAACAAATCAAAACCATAATTTAAATATGTAAACATTAATTTATCAATATCATTAATATAAAAAGTACTTGTTGCTGTATACTGCTACGTCTACTATTGCTGCGAATTCCAGAGTCTTTTCGACTACATATTGAAGATGTGTGACTTAATGTATCTTGTCCAGGAAGTAATGGGCTTGAAGGCATTGCATTAAAATCTATCTCTATACCATTATTAACAGTAGTCTAAAAGTAATGAAAATAATTATTTATAAATATTAATATTTAAGCTGGATGTCAATGTATTCCGTCAAATTTATTTGTTAGATACACATTGAAGCTTTTGAAGTTTGAGGTATTTCAGCTAATGAAGTCTTGAATTTATTCATTTGTAATGTTTTACTTATAAGTCTTGAAATTATATAATTAATTAAATTACTATATATATATATATATATATATATATATATATATACTGATAATATAAATTATTGAGTAAAATATTGTTACAAATTAATGAAATTACATGCTTCGCGCAAAACGAAAAAGTATAGAATCTCGTCATCTAATGAGATATATGCAAACTATTAAAAAACGATATACTGCTTTCTAAGAAATTTTATTAATAAAGAGTTTAACTATAGAAATATTAAATAATGAATCTTTAATGAATGAACATTCGTTTGATAATTCTCGACTTCTGAGAGTCTGTAATCGAGTATTGAGTGTTCATTGACCTTTTGAAATCCATTGCTATCAGCATTGGCGACCGTGGCAATTAGTCCCTGATTCGCCTCCACAACGATTCCGCTTTTTTTAACTTCCGTGTCCAAGGGTGTCATCTCCTCGGTTGTTCTCTGCCGTTGCAAATACTTCCAGGGTCTGCTTCGATTGCTCTTTTTCTTGCCGTAACTCGCAGTCGAAGTAGGAGACTTGTTGGTGTCGTCCTTGCCGTCATTACTATCCGCTTCGTTGTCCGAATCCAGAATACTTGGAAGGGAGTTAGCCTTCATTCGGTAGCTGCTCGCGTTAGTTACCATGTACAGATAGTGAGGTCGCGGTTTCGTTTGATTGCTGCAGGAGGCCAGCCGATGCCGAGCGTGAAGAACAGGTGATATGCTTGTTGGAGAGCTTACGTTTTTCATGAACTGAGATACAAAGTCCGCCTTACGGGTCTTTATGAAATACGTCTTTATACCTGTGATACCAATTTATTTACATTACATTGAGTTTTTGAAAAATCAAATCACTACCTAAACGTACAGCGAATTCAATACTTTTATTTCCTTGAAAAATCTTAGATACAATAATTCGCAAGATTTAATCTTCCCTATTGTACGCCTTTAATTTATTTTAAATGATCAATTCAGTATTAATAATAGCATATGCTTCGAGAAAAATTCTAGTGGACAATACCAACGGCAAGTGCAACTGTTTTCAATAAATTTAAAAACACATGCGATAAAATAGTAATATTTAAATTTCTAAAGCATTATATTATAAATGTGCGGTAAAATGGAATAGCTATGCTATAATATTGAATATCATATTTACGAATTGTATCGCTTCGTTATGTATTACCATTCACAAGTTCTCCATCTTCTGTGAGATATTGATCGCTCAGAAAACTCAAGGTTTTCTCGCTTATATGAACCCTTCCTGGCTTGCCAGTACTTTCTAATTTGTTGGCAAAAGTAACATCGTTGGACCAAACGTCGAATTTGAATCGTTTTGTGCCAACGATTCCACACAAAACAGTGCCCGTATGCACACCAACACGCATATTTACTCCTTCTCGTCTTTCAATGTCGAATTGCTTTATCGCTTCGATCATCGCTATAAAATCAAAATTTATATTACATTGCAAAATTGTAAGATTGACAAATCAATTTAGCGCACTAACAAGATTAACTTAAATTTACGTATTCAATATATGTATGATATCGTTTCAAATGGTGGTACATTATTAAGAGAATAATCAATTATTTCTTAAAAATCTTTGGACTAGCAAATTTTGATGTCTAGATAAATATATGCGACAATAATTTTTTTTTCTTTTTCGAATAAAAAAATTGTACAAAGCAGATTTATTATAATTACTTCATCTTATAAACATTTTCATTCATATAAAATTGCATAAAACTGTTTTACACTATATCAAATAGTCTTTAAAGATATTTGTAAAAATGTTATTTAATAATTATATAATGTAGGTTATGGTATTAAAAATCAATACAATTTATGAAAAACGTTACTCTGAAAAATGTATTATAATTGATATTTAAAGTTATATATTGTACATGCCTATGAAAATTAATAACTAATTGTCAAATAAAACTCTTATTTTACATTTAAATCATTCCTATTCTGCATTATTTATTAACGTAATTTACTTTAGAACGTAATTTCATTAAATGAAATTGCCATAAAAAATTTTATATCGTCTTACTTTATGCATGAAATGTTTTAAATGTCGTTGAAGAAATAAACACTATTTTATATTCACTCTCACAGTCACTTCAGCCTACCTAAGCCCATTTCCACGCAGCACTTGGCATGATCAGGTCTAGGTTCTGGGCAACCACTGACGCAATAATAGCAATCGCCCAGGGTTGAAATCTTTTCACAGCCATTCTGCTCGCACAATTCGTCAAACCTCTCGAACAAATCATTAAGTATTCCAACAAGTTCTTCCGCAGTTTTATTACTACTCATTTTAGTGAAACCAACAATATCTGCAAAGAGTATACTGACATCATCCATCGAGTGCATATTGAAAGGACGAAAGAGCGAACGAATGTCAGTATTATTGGACGGTATTGAGCCTTTCTTTAACGAGTCTTCTCTCTCTCGCTCTCTTTCGCTCTCCTCCATTAACCAATCGGCAACCTTAGGCGGCATCACGGAATGTATCATCTTTTCCTTCAGTTGTTTCTCCATCTCAAGCTGCCGACGCACCAGTAATGACTGACCAACCTTCATGAAAGTGCCGCGCATACGCACAAAAGTCATTATTAAGATATGAACGCCGATCAAGTGTATGCATATTTGCATTAGGATGCGAATGGATAAAATCAATGCAAAATTAATGTCTTCCTGTGTGCTGAGCGACATATTGATTGTGTTAAAGTTTTCACTAGCATTCAATAGATTATGCTTGTCATCTAAATTCAATACCATTACAGGTAAAACTCCAGGAATCTTACTGGATGTACTGTTGATAATCAAATTTATTTCATTCAAGACACCCTTTATCTTCCATACACTGTCTGAACTTTTTAAAGAGGTATTTTGTTGATCTGACGTAAAATTATGCCGTTCGTTTAATAAATCCGTTGTCGTATTTAATGTTTTTATTTTTCCAGTGAAGTACTCGGCCCTAGCAGTTTCAGTGCCATAGAGGTAAGCAGTGAGAAATTCAAAGAGAAACGAATACATTGTACATATTATCACGCACATATATAATGGCATCGGTAAGACTGTATATATAAGCAATAAAATTTCCGAGCATAATGCAAAGTGTCCGACCTGAAATTAATGCACAATATAATGTATTATTCATAAATATTCAATGTGTTACATAAATGATATTTGCGTGACTGTGTAAATTAATTTCAATGCACGAAACAATTCTCATAAGCACATTATGAAATTTAAATATACAAATTAATAAATAAAAATAAAATCATCTTGTAAAGAATTATTATTATTTTATGTATTAGGTCAAACGTGTATACGTGAAAAATGATTACACATAATTTTTGGAATAAAATGCAAGATGAATTAATGTCTTAGAATTACAGAAGAATTGTAGTTTCTATAAATGTAAATAAACACATATTTCTATCAAAGTTCTATATTATTGTATATAATTGAAATTTTTTCTTTAAAAATTCCATGAAAAATTTGATAAAATATTAAGAATAAAGAAAGAGACTAAATTACTAAAAAAAAAACTGTAATTGAAAATGGCCCAAGAGTCATTTATTTTTATTCTTTACTTTTATCTTGTTCACTTACTAATGTTAAGCCAGCAGTATAAGGTGGTACAAACACCAGAAATATTATCGATAAAAAACAAAGTACTAAAGCAACTCCAACAGATATAGGTAACACAAAAGTTCTATAATGATCCGTGTACGTGATGTAAAGAATAACTGATACCACTACACCAACAGTAGTAAACATAATTGCTATAGCTGGCCAAAATTGACTTTCACTTTCAATTCCAAAGATAACAAAGTAAGCCAACCAAGAAACTGATATCAGCAAAATGTATGTAAGCGCGTACCTAAAAAAAAAATCATTTTATTTCACATTAATTGAAATGACAAGGTATTATCTGATGTATGATAAATGTTTAAATGCAATTTGTAAGAAGAATAAATTCAATTTATCGTTGTCTGCGCATATAAAAGAAATTATTATTTGAATTTCAATACATTTATATAAACATTTAAAAAATTAATTAATGTTAGTATTATTATTATTATTATTATTATTATTATTATTATTATTATTATTATTATTATTATTATTAAATACGCATATACTTATTATGTTATTGAACAATGTCTGTTATGGTTGCTATTAAATATATTTTGATACGAAATTGTAAGCAAAGAAAGAAATATTGTTAATTGGAAGTTATTATTGCGTTAGAGAAGCAGAAAAAAATTTGACAAGAAAATTAATTATCAAAGTAAATATCTAAGTAAGCAATGAGGTAAATGCACAGATAATAAAAAGACAATAAAAACTTTATAATTATGAATTTGAAGTGAATTTAAATAATTAAATATAACATTATGTAAGAAGAATATATCATATATTAATTGTCATTATTAACTTGGCCATGGGTCGATTAAAATTCAATGATAAATATCATATTACCTAAAGCGTAGTCTTATCTGTGGGAAAGCGCTACACTTGAACTGTCCCTCCAAGATCTCTGAATCGAATTTGGGATTCCACCAGGATCTAGGTGCAGCTCTCTCAAAAGGTACTGGTAATCCAATTCCGCAGCAACCAAGACCTTGGCCACTGTGAGCCAAATAAGTTTGGATGTACGGAGCCAGTGAGATATGAATCTCGTCCGTAACATCATTGATGTCGTCCTTGGCGCGGGTAAAACTGACGGAGGAGCCGCGCTTACGACCAACTGGTAAGGTCATTTTTATTCATCCAAAAAAGGCTGCTGATAAGACAACACCTAATGTTAATAGCATGAATCACTTGCCCATTACAATGAAGAAAAACAATAGCCATCGTTATTAAACGCACGCGAACTACGAGCTCGACCTCTCTAACGAAGAGAGGTAAAAACAAGAGAAGTTCAAAGTTTGCGATTTAAGAAGAAAAAAAATAGGATTGAGACGGAAGTGGTAAAACTATTTCCTTCGAGAGTTTCTGCTCCTACCTCCTTCGTTCTATTGGTGGTGATACGCGACGGCGCCGCAACTTTATCTTCCATACACTGTCTGAACTTTTTAAAGAGGTATTTTGTTGATCTGACGTAAAATTATGCCGTTCGTTTAATAAATCCGTTGTCGTATTTAATGTTTTTATTTTTCCAGTGAAGTACTCGGCCCTAGCAGTTTCAGTGCCATAGAGGTAAGCAGTGAGAAATTCAAAGAGAAACGAATACATTGTACATATTATCACGCACATATATAATGGCATCGGTAAGACTGTATATATAAGCAATAAAATTTCCGAGCATAATGCAAAGTGTCCGACCTGAAATTAATGCACAATATAATGTATTATTCATAAATATTCAATGTGTTACATAAATGATATTTGCGTGACTGTGTAAATTAATTTCAATGCACGAAACAATTCTCATAAGCACATTATGAAATTTAAATATACAAATTAATAAATAAAAATAAAATCATCTTGTAAAGAATTATTATTATTTTATGTATTAGGTCAAACGTGTATACGTGAAAAATGATTACACATAATTTTTGGAATAAAATGCAAGATGAATTAATGTCTTAGAATTACAGAAGAATTGTAGTTTCTATAAATGTAAATAAACACATATTTCTATCAAAGTTCTATATTATTGTATATAATTGAAATTTTTTCTTTAAAAATTCCATGAAAAATTTGATAAAATATTAAGAATAAAGAAAGAGACTAAATTACTAAAAAAAAAACTGTAATTGAAAATGGCCCAAGAGTCATTTATTTTTATTCTTTACTTTTATCTTGTTCACTTACTAATGTTAAGCCAGCAGTATAAGGTGGTACAAACACCAGAAATATTATCGATAAAAAACAAAGTACTAAAGCAACTCCAACAGATATAGGTAACACAAAAGTTCTATAATGATCCGTGTACGTGATGTAAAGAATAACTGATACCACTACACCAACAGTAGTAAACATAATTGCTATAGCTGGCCAAAATTGACTTTCACTTTCAATTCCAAAGATAACAAAGTAAGCCAACCAAGAAACTGATATCAGCAAAATGTATGTAAGCGCGTACCTAAAAAAAAAATCATTTTATTTCACATTAATTGAAATGACAAGGTATTATCTGATGTATGATAAATGTTTAAATGCAATTTGTAAGAAGAATAAATTCAATTTATCGTTGTCTGCGCATATAAAAGAAATTATTATTTGAATTTCAATACATTTATATAAACATTTAAAAAATTAATTAATGTTAGTATTATTATTATTATTATTATTATTATTATTATTATTATTATTATTATTATTATTATTATTAAATACGCATATACTTATTATGTTATTGAACAATGTCTGTTATGGTTGCTATTAAATATATTTTGATACGAAATTGTAAGCAAAGAAAGAAATATTGTTAATTGGAAGTTATTATTGCGTTAGAGAAGCAGAAAAAAATTTGACAAGAAAATTAATTATCAAAGTAAATATCTAAGTAAGCAATGAGGTAAATGCACAGATAATAAAAAGACAATAAAAACTTTATAATTATGAATTTGAAGTGAATTTAAATAATTAAATATAACATTATGTAAGAAGAATATATCATATATTAATTGTCATTATTAACTTGGCCATGGGTCGATTAAAATTCAATGATAAATATCATATTACCTAAAGCGTAGTCTTATCTGTGGGAAAGCGCTACACTTGAACTGTCCCTCCAAGATCTCTGAATCGAATTTGGGATTCCACCAGGATCTAGGTGCAGCTCTCTCAAAAGGTACTGGTAATCCAATTCCGCAGCAACCAAGACCTTGGCCACTGTGAGCCAAATAAGTTTGGATGTACGGAGCCAGTGAGATATGAATCTCGTCCGTAACATCATTGATGTCGTCCTTGGCGCGGGTAAAACTGACGGAGGAGCCGCGCTTACGACCAACTGGTAAGGTCATTTTTATTCATCCAAAAAAGGCTGCTGATAAGACAACACCTAATGTTAATAGCATGAATCACTTGCCCATTACAATGAAGAAAAACAATAGCCATCGTTATTAAACGCACGCGAACTACGAGCTCGACCTCTCTAACGAAGAGAGGTAAAAACAAGAGAAGTTCAAAGTTTGCGATTTAAGAAGAAAAAAAATAGGATTGAGACGGAAGTGGTAAAACTATTTCCTTCGAGAGTTTCTGCTCCTACCTCCTTCGTTCTATTGGTGGTGATACGCGACGGCGCCGCAACAGAGCCAATTTCCACTTTGTTTTCTCTCTCTCTCTCTCTCTCTCACTCACTCACTCACTCATTCACTCACACTCTCTCTCCATCTCCCTCTCTCTCTCTCTCTCTCTCTCTCTCTCTCTCTATTTTGTCATTAAAAGCAAGGAATTTTTAAAGAAATCAAGTTAAGAAAAAAAGAAGCGCAAACTAGGCAGAAATTACCGAAGAAGGTCAAGGGCGAGAACGCCACGGTTCTTCTAACATCGTCCGGCTTGGCATTGAATTTCGGAGCTCCCTACCAAGCACAGCAGACAAACACGGACAAGCCGAGTCACTCCTCGATCTCAGGTAATCAGCTGTTCCTCCATTTGGCCATGTTTAAAAGGCACTTTATGACCGCATCGGTGATGAGGCGAGTCCGTGGCGGCGAGAGTACGCGGAAGCGCAAGCACGTTGACGAGTCGCTCGAGGAGGTGCACCCGACGAAGAAGACGTGGCTCAGCCCGAGCACTATTCTACTAGGCGAGATACGATGGGCTCCAGCGAGCGTGATCTCGCTTCTTACTCCGTGTCGACCAACGCGTCTCGCTCTTCGCCCAAATTTACTCACTCACTCGTTCTCTCTCCCTCTCTCTCTCTCTCTCCCTCGTCGAACACAGACGGGAGAGTCATTAATCCTCCCGCAATCCCGCAAAATCAACGAGACAGAACCGAGGTCCCTTCGTCGCGTGGACTCCGGTTGCAACGACGTCAGCCATCTTTGAATTGTTTTTCCTTTTCTTATAGGTGGAATTACCGTGATTTAGAAGCACAAGACTGTCGGATTAACCAATTGAAACTTTTTTTGTAAAGCAGAGCTTTCTTTCGTAACCCCTAGTTTGAGAATATTTTCAAAACATTACAATTGAGTACATCATTTTTCCATAAATTGAAATGATCAATGATTGAAAAAATTATTCACTGTTATATAAAAAAAAAAAAAAAATGAAAGAAAAAAAGAAGTTTTGTTGCTATTCTCTGAAGATACTTGTTGATTGTTATTGAAATAATAAAACATAAATGAGAATTATTTTGGTAGCTTTATTGACAAGAATACCATTTTAAAATCTAAATGAGAAAATGAATGAGTTCTTCTGTTGTTCTTGCTGTTAATAGTTTAACATTTTTAGAAGCAATTGTCACTTAAATATTTGTACATGTAGATTGCGAAATTCTTTTGAAAATTGTTTGCTAACTATTTATAAGCTTTTGCTTATATTAGATAATGTTTTTACGTTCTTTCATCACACTGACGTCCAATTGCACATTTATTCGAAATACAGATTGAAATAGATTTATTATTACTTTATTTTACTCGACAGGTTACATATGATTAATAAAAAAAGTATGCTGTTATTTATTTTTTTTTAAATTAAGCTGAAATGCTAATGCAACCTTGAACTTGAATTTTATGAAATAAAGACAAACACTTAATATTACAATTTAAATACATATTTCAAAGGCACGATAATATCGTTCGATAATGTCATTTAGATTTTAAACAAACGTTTTCAAAATCTCGCTAATACATTACAATATAGATTATATAAAATATTATTCATTATTTTCAAATTATAAAATTTTTAAAAATTCCAACTTCAGGCTCATGATTCCTGACCTTCGTGCATTTAAAATGATTTGTCTAGTCAACAAAAAAAAAAAAAAAAAAAAAAAAAAAAAAAAAAAAAAAAAATTTCTTTTCCTTTGATTTACATTGTCGAATACTATAGATTAACGCGTTTTACTATTATAATAAATTCTAAATAACAATATTTAATTGTATTTGCATAATACAAAAGAGCACTAAAAAAAAAAAAAAAAAAAAAAAAAAAAAAAAAAAAAAAAAAAAAAAAAAAAAAAAAAACTTGTCTATATAAAATAGTATATATTTAACTTGATGTTGTTATGAAAATAATCATTTTTACAAACAAGATTATATTCTAATTATATATATGATTTCAATAAAATGGAAAAAATGTAGGAGTCAAGAGATTAAAGAATAAAATTAAAATGATCCGTTACGATACATAGGCATTACATTTCAAACGTAAACTCTAAATATTGTTAAGCCTTCTATTTATTGTCGTTTACAATAATATTAATTTAAAATTTCAAATATTAAACCTCCATAATCTCAATATCCTGATTTTCACTCGAAATATCTTACAAGCCCCATCAATAAAGATTATAAAAAGTAAAAGTAAAGCTCGAGGCAAGCGAAGTTGATCGCATAACGCGAAACAATGTTAACAACAATTACATAAAGAATACATTCCGATTATAATACATATTCCCGGTCATGTGTGCGTCCGTCTATGTGCTGTAACAAAACTATTTTTATCCGAATTAAATAATATAAATTTGCTAAAGTTTTGCAATGTGTTTATTGAGATTACGGTAAAAGTTTTCTTAGCTCCTCCGTGAAAAACAAGGCAAACTTAATAATTAAAAGCGTTTTGTTGAGCCGAACGTTTAAAGGAATAAATAAAAAATATTAATTTACATATAAAAATTAAATTTATTATATTGTAAAATGCATTGTTCTTTATACAATAAGAGTATAATACTTAGACTAATTTTTTTGTTTTTGTTTTTTGTTTTAAATACGGTGGTAACAATGTTGCTGCTAAAATAAACGACGCTTATCATTATCCGAAGTGTTTATTCGACGAGTGAGCTTCGACACTCCCGATTTAATACATTCCTCGAGAACTTTCGATTCCTCGTCAGAATAATCCGAATTCTCAGGCAACAAACGTTTGTACGCACTATCATCCTCGGCATAATGGTCAATTTTAGTAGATTTTTCAGTCTCGTTGTTTACCTGCTCCTCCTCCTCCTCCTCCTCTTCATTCTCTTCTTGAATGCACAGTAGAGAGAAGTTTGCGAGGTTCATTTGTGAGTCGAAGGGCGACACGTCAATTCTCCTGCTCGTATTGCCAGTTGCGCCCTCGTCGTCATAGCACTTATCGTTGTCCTCGGAGAAGTCCGAGCTGGCATCTGTACCGTAAGGATCTAATCGGCCGTCCGGTCTCTCGTCGTCGTAAAATGATCGCTGCTGCTCATCCTCCTCAAAGTTGGCGCTGTAGCCAAGATTTTCATCCGAGACACTTAGCATCGACAGCGCAGACAAATTTGACTGGGAACCGAAGGGGGAGACGAACGTCGGCGTATTTTCCGTACAGTAGACTCTTATCGTGTCTGTATTCGTGAGATCTTCGGCGTTCAGCCTTTGTAAAGAATCGACCTTGTTGTCGCCGTTTAAGGCAACAGGACCGGAGAGAGAGCTATGCAAATGATTTCGATCGTTATTTTTTAACTCATTCTCATACCAGGGATACTTTAGAGAGTCTCTGTAGATGTTGTTCTGTTCATCTTTATTTACAAAGGTCGTATATTCATTGTCATCTTCTTGAATATTAATGTAGCGAACATTTTCCTTCGTAGAAGACGTTAGTAAACAATTACTTCGGTAACCTGAACATTTCAATATATGTAAATAAAATATATATAACCAAGAGCGGCAATCATTTAAAAAATTTATAGAATTTAAAAGTTAATATAATAAGTTTCTGAATTATGAAATTTTTATGACTATAATATACATACATAAATATTGACGGAGTTTAACAAAACAACAATATAGTCATGAAATTTTTTATTTTAATTTTAATACCAATATGAATTAATCTTACAGTTGTTATTTCACTTATTTAAGCGATTCCATTAATTTACATTACAAGAATATCGTAAAAAATAATTTGTGCTTATTAAAATTTTATTTCAAACGAAAGTCTTTCAGATTATATTGTTATATTTGCATTAGTTAAGTATTACATGCTTTACAAGCTTTTAAATCTCGTTACATTATTCAAGTAACTTGAAACTATAAATGTTTGAATATTGGAAAAGCTTTAATACCGTAAAGTCCTTGTTATCAGAAAAAATATTTAAATCCTTACCCGAATGCTTTTTTAAAAGCTCATTGGGTTGAGGCTGGCAAGGCAACTTGTCTGCTTTACTAAACCTGTCCTTACAATATTGCTTTTGCACAGGAGCTTGGTGCATACCAGCTGCACTCGTCCTAACTTTTATAGCCGCTATTTTATTCATGATCTGATGATTGTTGCAATTGGTAACACCATTATCCTCGTCGTCATCTATAGTTAACGAACTCAAGCTGCTTGCTGTCGTCGAATGCATCTTGCTAGGCATTGACTCCTCCTTGAAAGTTACTAATCCATCTTCAAAGACACTGCCACAGTCTATTAATTGAATTGATTTTTCATATGGTGCTTCACAGTTTTGAGACAGGCTCTCAACCATCTGTATTGCTTTAGTACTATCGTTACGCTGAACGTGTGATTTTTTCAAGGTTGATCTTTTCATTACAACAAAAATATCATAATTAATTCAATTAATTTGATTAATATATCGCATGTAATATTATTAATTTACCAATATTCAATTAAAACATATGACAATGAACTTTGTAATTTTTAAAAAAAATTCTATAATTACCTTAATGAGATTCTATGCGATTGCTGCTGTTGACTATGAAAATTTATATGTTTTAATACAGCATTTGATGATGTAATTTGAGTTGGTGAATCGGGTAACTCACTAGGAGAAACTACTCCACTAGTTCTATGACTATGATCGCTAATTATAGAACTGTGATCATCGTGAATGGAATGCTGCTCAAATTCACTAAGAGAATCTAAAGAGCTACTACGAGAAAACATTAATGGAGTTTCTTGTGCATAATTTTCTTCTACATTAAAGGTCACAGCTTTATTTTCCTTTTCTTTATCGCATGGTTCAGCTGGTGATTGTGGAGGTGTGTGTAGTTTCTTTAAATTTCCTTCGCAAATCTTCTGATCGTTTACCATCCTTGTTTCATTTAAAATTGAAATTTTTGAATCTCTAGAAATATGTTTCTTTTTTATTCGATTTCTACAATCTTTAACAGCTTTCTCAGTTTTTTCAACTATTTCCTGTCTTTGTCCATCTTTTAAAAACTGTTTCTTATATATTACCTCATCTCCTTCTCTAATATCTTCAAGCGATAAAAGATCTGATATAGAAGTAGCATTGGAAAAATTACAAGGAGTTTGATACGGCGTTCCCTCGGTATAATATGTTTTAATCGTATCTTCTTGATCACCAGTACACTAAAAGAGATTTTATTAAAAAATAATTAAAAAATTCTTCCCACAATATAAATTTTATTGTTGAATGTAAATATTAAATTTATATATAATTATATACAAATTGTAAAGAAGATAAATAAAAATATGCAAATCCTAAATATTTAATAATCGAAGTTAATAAATCAATACTGTAATTTATATAAATCAATGTAATTTATATAAATATTTTTAGCCTTGTTGATATAAATTTTCTAAAATTATCTATTTAACCTATATAATTTATTATTTAATTTACATACATAAAATTGTGGATTTTGTTTCTCTTCTTCATCGGAATCTTCTTCTGCATAACGTAAACTATAATTAGTTGGTTGATCTAAATCTGTTTCTGGATAATCTCCATAAGGATCTACTTTATTGACTGCTGTTGATTTCTTTTCAGGCACAAATCTGGTTGCATTATTCAGAACTATATTTCTTTGCTGTCTATGTTGAATATTAGATGAATTTATATGTTTATTTTCAACCATTGACATAGAACTGTCAGTAGTATATCTTTTAGAGTAATCTATCAGTTCATCATCCGCTGTATCAACATCCTGATTTTTACTTTGCTTTTTATTGTCGTCGTTTGAAACAACCTTTTTAAAGGTTGGTGAACCGTCAGGAGATACTTGAATATAATTTTTATAAGACTCATCTCTTTCATCCGTTCCATTTACTATTAACTCTTCGATTTCAATATTAACAATAGAGTCAAACTCATCAACTGGAGAACAACATAAGCGATTTTGAATACTTTCTGCTGCTTCGATAGAAATATCTGAACCAAAACTCCATCTCTGCCTTGAATCAGGTTTCCCTTCTTCGATATCATGAGACCACCAACAATTAGAATTACTGGAAACTCTCAATAATTCATTATTGCTTTTACTATCTTCTAAATATTCTTTAGAACTTGTCTTAACGACTTCTGCCTGTTTATTAATATTTGTATTACAGATTATTTTATCCATGTTCTGATAAACTTCACTTTGTTTAATTTTATTTAAATTTGGTTTTTGATTTGATGGTATAAAATGTTCACATTCTATTACCATTTTATATAGTTGTCTTGGATTTTTTATATATATATTTTTTAACTAATAAATTTGTTTGTATTAAAATTTTAAAAAATATTAAACATTTTTGTTTCACATTGAATTTCATTTTATTAAATTAATTAATTTCCTTAATTTTATTGCAAACTAGAAATAGGAAATTATAAGTTAAGTTTAAAAAAATTAATTAAACGATTATATAAAAATATGCATAAATTGTATAGAAATGTATGTGAAAACCAAGATTTCTAACACTCATTGTAAACTGATTAAAAAATTTTCTTACGTTCGACAAGCATTATGCAAATTGTTTATAAACATTTATGTAGTAAAAGGAGAAAAACCGAAAATGGAATTTACCACAATAAAAAGAATTCATATTGTCCAAGACAACCAGCAACACATTAAAGTTTCAAAAACATAACCTCCTTCAAATCACAAATGCAATGTAAAAAATTCATTTACAATAAAATACTTTTCTTATTTTTATATTTGTTGAAGAAATTTAGGTATAAGTATATTGGAAAACCATGAGATCTATCGTGATAACAGAAATACAAGCAACGAAAACCTGTCTTTCACGGACTTTGTAATTTCATATCCAATCTTTTTTACTCATAATATCGTCTAGATGAATAGATGATATTACGAATCATCTTTATTGTAGGTTATGGGTAATATCATTGGCTCACTCGATCAAATAGATTTTTAACGCGCATGCGTGGAAGGTAATTGGTAACAGACCGATTACGGAAGACATTTCAAAATCTATGATGTAAATAAAAATTTTTGCAAGATATCTATAGATTTTTGTAATTGATTAGAATTCCAACACTTTGACAAAATAAAACATAAGTAGAAAAAACGTATTTTATTTATTTACATTAATTATTTTAAATTAGTAAATAACTAAACACTATCTCTTTTTTGATTTAACCATTGAATGTCATGATTTACATCTACAGTAGCACGATTTGCATTATAGGTTTGGAAAAAACGCTTTCCATGTTCAAACGTCGAAATCATAATTGCACAAGCGGGTGCTACTTTGACCAACCTAGGTGTTAATCCTGTAAATAATCCTTTCACTCCACCTTGAGCATAAATTTTTTTAATAGTTTTCCATGTACTACAAGACTCTCTTGGATTATCTAAACACAATAAATTTATAATTTACATTAATGTAAGAATATGTTTATGAAGCGATTATGTTTTAATTAAAAATTACAGAAGTTAAGAATATTAAAAGATAGAAAAACAAATGTTCACGTTCAATATTATTTATTATTGTTATGAATATTAGATGTTATTGAAAATACTTGAGTGCTTACAAATATTCTGAATTATTTAATGAATAAACAAGTTATTTCAGATTACTATTCTAATTATCTTTGAAATGAGTTACCTGAATAAATTTGCTTTTCTCCCATCTCTATTTGTCTATGAGTTTTAACTACATCGAAGGGAATTGTTATAAAGGCTGCTATCTATAAATATATTAATTTATTTATATATTATGTTTTTGTAAATTTATGTAGGCTTATTATTAAATTAACGGTTAAACATACAGAACCAGCTATAGCACCTGACACAAAGTTGGAGACAAAACTTTGTTGTGAATCAGAATACAGTTTTTTAATACATTCGTAATTAAACCAGTAAATTGCACTAAATGGTACATCTCGTAGTAATGTAGAGCTTAAGCCCATCCACAATCCCTTAATACCATTATATTGTATAACTATTTTTAAAGCTTGAGTTATTTCTGTAATATTTTAAATGTATAAAAGAGATGAAATAACAAAGTACATTTGAAGTTTTATTTGCATTAGAAACAAACCGGCATAATTCAATTTTTGTGACTGCATTTTAGTTCTTATAAGTTCTAATGGACTGACGAGTGTAGCAGCCCATACTCTTGCCGTACTTCCGGCTACCATTGGAATCCAAAATGGTTGTTCTGAATGGACCGTATTTATTTTAACCGAGTTATATTTATCCTTTTAAAGCAATATAATAAGAATTATTATTAAGCTACAAACTTAAATTCAATTAACATTTCCTTATTTTTACAAAATGTCTAAATAAGAAAAATAAGGGAATTCCTTATATTTAATGACCCTTCAATGTAAAATAATAGTGATTATTTGAATTAAAGAAAAAAAAAATATATACAACTATTAAAACTAATAAATTAAATAAGATATATTTAATTTAATACGATTATATTTTACTTATTCACTCATCGATCGGTAAATTATAAAAACATAATGCTATTTTTAAATTTGCAAAATGGAGTTACAATATACATTACTTTCATATAAAATCGTAATTGTTCGTAAGAAACAAAGTACACGATTGTAGCGGGTACTGCTAATACCAAAGTAGGACTTAATCCACTCCATAAAGATCGTACACCTTCTGCTTGACTAATTTTAAACATGGCATCCTATAATTAATTTTTATATTTAAGTACTTAACAAAATTTGAAAACTTTATTATTAATACATTTACATAATAATACCAAGGTGCCGCTAAATTTGCCATTTGCTTTAATCCATGTTGAATCACTAACAGCACCTTGTCCATTTGCACAAGAACAAATGTGATCCATCAGTCCATTACAATATAAGTAACACTTATTTGACAACATTGCTTTTTGTTGTGCTTGTAACCGAATTTTAACAACATCTAACGGTGTCACTAAATTCAGAAAGAATTTGTTTCATAAATTAATAAACTGATATTAATATATTTATTATATAATATTATTACATATATTGTTATATATTATATATATATATATATATATATATATATATATTAATATAAACTGATGATTAATAAACGAATTTTTAATATCTTAATAGTCATAGTTTTTTTTATCGCGTATAATCTTACCAAAAAATGAAGTAATAAGAGCTCCAGTACAAGAGGCAATCATTTGTTGTAGTGGTTTAATACGATATCTTGGATCGTCCAGATCTATTTTATTTATTTGAATAGTAGACATGTTCTTAATTTTGAAATCTTAATATTGTAAATATTTGATAAATATTTATTAATTATTTTTTAAAAGATGTCAAAATCATTTAAACATAACCTGATCTCTATTCGAAACGAGCACCATCGCGTTTTATAATTTTTCTTTCCGATTTTTGATTTACTAATAAGATGCATTCCTTGCATTCATCAAGTCACACAAATATTATATATTGATAAAAATTATTGAACAATGAAACCTATTACGACTTATTTATAAAAAAACATTCTAAAATATCTTGTTAGTGAATATATAATAATACTAACATTATGCACAGCACGTGTTTTGTACTTTGTGTTCATGCACTTTGAAGACAGTTGATTTTATCAGAATAGCCAACACTATTAAAAAAAATAAATAAATAAATAAATAAATAAAGTTATAAAGGAATAACTTCCAAAGAATTAAAGCATGATATTATAAAGCTATGAATAATCTTTCTTTTATATCATAATTTCATATTTGACTATTTATAATCGGTCATCTATAATTATTGAAAAAAATTTTCAATTACTTTTTCTCATTTAAAAAATATTATTTTGAATAGTTTTCTCTGCTGTTTAAGTTCAACGAATTTTAATAGGAAAACATTATTTAAATTAATTTAGAAAATTACTCTTAAATTATGGCTGCATAATTATGTTTTATGCAAAGCGTCTTTTCTTTAATAATTAAACGTTAGATAACGTTGAAAATTTTTTGAAAAAAAAAATATGTGTATATATACATATATAGAATAAAGGTTGAAAATACCATGTATGTTCTTCCATAATAATTTCTTGTAAAATAAGAGTTTGCTAAATTTATAGTTTTTACACTAATAGTACAGTCTACATTTTATAGTTACCAACACATATTTTTTTAATAAATAAAGTTATGTTTATTATAAATACATTTATTTTTCATTTAATACGTCTTTTACTACATAATTATTATAGTGCATAAATATTTATATACTTTCATAAATCTTTATAATACTTGCATATCTCAAATATCTGTATGAAAATGACGAATTTTTATTAACTATAATACATTTTTATATTGATCAATCGTTCTTTTGTTACGTATTCTGACTATTTCACAAGAATATCTTAGAATTAATTATATTTCAGTTAATAATTCAATGAAAAAAAAATATATATACATATTTCAATCAATGATAAAATTAAATATAAATGTATATTCGTAATAGTGTAAATAAAGTTTTAACAAAATTTAGTTTAGCGTATATGAAAGTTGGACGAGTGGCCGAGAGAGCATCTGATATTTTTATAATTTCCTTCGGCCTAATTTGAAATATAAATTTCTTATATTATTGACATCGATCGCAGAGATACGAATGTTAATTTGTTATTGAGAGTTTGCTTATAGATAATAGACTGCGGATTATTTGTGACAAATTACATGATATATTTTTCTTCATTTGTATTGCGCAATAATTACTTTATCGTCATTGTTATTATTGAACATTCATTTTCTTCTGATTACAGAATGTACATAAAGTTTAAGTATTAATTATCATCGGAGATTAATTTTTGAATATTTTTTATTACATTATAAGCAGTTGATCACGAAACCAGTGAATGCAACAGGATAATTATAAAATAAAATATAAAATATGCAAAATAAAATATAAAATATAGGAAACTGTAGACAAATTGTATAAAAATATTTTATGAAAATATGTTATTCTATACTTTTTTTTCTTTAGTAAAACAGATTTATCTAATAATGGCGCAAAAATGTAAGTATGCCTGTATATTCTAAACTTGACTCGAATAACAATTAATGATATATTTATAAACGAAGAGCCATGTGTTAAAAGACCATTAAAATTGTTTTTCGCGATAAATAATTAAAAGCACGCTTAAAAATGATTAGCTTTACGAATAAAATATAATGATGATGATGATGGGCACTGGTGATGATGGTGGTGGTGGTGGTAGCGGCGGTGGTGATTATAACGATGAGCATAACAAAATAAAAATGATAAAATGAAAAAAAGCGAACTCCAATGGCTTGGCGGTCGCAACAAATTCTATCTGTTTAAATCGACTTTAAAATCGATTTCTTCGATATAGTTGGCCAAATAATCAAGAGTTTACTTCAGGTTCGGATTTCGCACGTTTAAGCCACTACATCAATTGGATATGTTTTTACGAGATTGGGCTAGTAAATGTAGTTCGACGATGTGAGGGAGTGAGAGAGAAACCGGTGTGTGCTAAAGCTGAAGCTTACTGGGTGTCGTGCGCTATCGCCGCTGCAGCTCTGAAAAATCAAACATTATAGCTCTCGTTGCTTTCGTCTGGTATATAATTTCGAGCTTAGTGAACACTTCGTACGAAAATAGTTGTAAAATTCGGTGATTAGCGTTTATTGTACAAAATGGGCAAGGCGAAGAAGGGCAAACGAACTGACAAGGACGACGATTTGTAAGTTTATTTTCGGAGTTACGACAATTCTTCGAACCTACGTGCATGTAATTCCAACCTCCCTATTTCTGAAGCCGCCGCTATTCTCGGATAAAATTCAATTCAATTTGACATTGACTCGTTATTAAAGTCATTTGGCTTTTATGTTAAAATTTTAATTAATCCTATTGAATTGAAAGAAATCTCAGGAACCCTTTATAGATAAAAATATTGACTAGTCCTTTACCATCTGGTTAGTGTAGGTTAGGTTTCAGATTGTAGGTACTAAACAAAAAAGAATCGTAACACTTCAATAGAATTTAACGTGGAATATCGAATTCATTTAGTGAATTTTGCATTCGAAGAATTATGTATTTTAGGGAACGATATCTTGTTTAAGTACTTTTTAAATTGTTTTTAGTATTTTTAGGTAAATTATACTCGATTGATAAAAAGAAGTACATTGAGCCTGTATTTTTAGCATGGATTTGTAAATGCAAATTTATATATATTCATGTATTTGTAAATGCAAATATATATATATACATACATATATATATATATATATATATATATATATATATATATAAATTGTATGCTACAGAATAACATATATATAATAAAACATAATAATACAGAAACCGAATTAAATATATACTTGTTTACTTTATGCATTGACTTATCATCATTTTTATAATTTATGAGCTTATAATGTTTTTCCTTTAGTTTTACTTTTTTTCTTTTATTACTAATGTATTTAAAAATAAAATATTTTATAGATGATGCATTAAATTTTTTTTTTTATTCACAAATTTGTTTTTCAATTTATTGCATTGGACAGAAGTGTATAATATCAGTAGAGGCTTTTATATGATTTTTAAAAAGAATTTATAAATTTCTGTTTAATCTACTCAAATTTTTTTTTTTTTTTTTTTTAATAATATATTAATAGACATTATAACTTGTTATATTTAAATTTTATTTCTTTTAGTTGTATTATAATTTAATACTTATTATTTATTTATTTACAAAGGTTTTATTATTCAATTATATGTTTAAATAATTTTATTATTAGAATTAACTCGATTTTCACTGCATGTTTATATAGCAATTTTATTTAATAATACAAAGCTTTCAAATCTTACAGCTATATTGTATAAAATTAAATACGTATAGATATATCAAACAAATAATAGTATATATTAAATTATATTATAATAAAATATCAGAATAAAAGAAATTTAAACATTCATAATTTTTAGTATTTTAATTTCATCATAATTAATGATGCGTTATGTATAATTATTTTTTAATTTGTCTTTTCAGTGACAGCGATATTCAAGTAGAAGATGCTGTTAGCGAAGAACCCATTAAGTCTAAAAAATCAAAAGATAAGAAGAAAAAAGGAGATGACATTGATGAGTTATCTGAAGATCTCAAAGGTCTTAAAGTAGAAAAATCAAAAGCTTCTAAAAAGGATAAGAAACTGAAAAAGCAAGTAGATGTTTCTGATGATGATTTACCTTCGTATAAAGGAAAAGGAAAAGCCAATTCTGAATCAGATACTGATATTGATATGTCTAATAGCAAACAAAAAAATCGTAAAAACCTATCTGCCAAAAAAGGTTTTGCAGCTTTATCTGTTGAATCTAACGATGATTTATCAGATATTGAAAAATCAAAATCAAAAACGAAAATGAAAAAAGGAAATAAAGATGTAGATATAGATTCTAATAATGAGGATGAAGGGAAAGTATTGAAAAGTAAAAACAAAAGGAAAAGTAAAAAACAAGTAGATTTAGATGATTCTGACAATGAAACAAGGAAATCCAAGGCAATGACAAAAAAAGGGAAAAAGCCTGTTGATTCTGATGCAAGTGATGAAGATGAATCAAAAGTGAAGAATAAAAATAAATCTAACGCAAAGAAAAATAAAAAGAAAGATTCCGATAATGAGTCAGATGATGATGTTCCCAAATCAAAAGGAAAAACGAAAGATAAGAAAGGACGAAAAGCTTCTGATTCAGAAGATGATTTCAAAATTCTTCCATCAAAGATAACCAAGAATGCCTCGTCAAAAGGTTAAAACATTTTTATAGATTAAATACTTCTTTAGGTAGATCGACTCTATTTTTCTTTCTGCATTTATAGTTCCAAAAGCTAGTTTTGCCTTATTAAATATGGATGACGATGTGAACGAGGATCTTGCAGTATCACCTTCTGTCTCAGATGATGAGTCAACTAAAAGGGAAAGCGTAGAACGTAGCAAACCATCAAAACAACAAAAACCCGAACTACATGAATCACAAAAAGAATCTAAAAAAACTAAGAAAGGTATTTTGTGTATTTATTATTAACTTTATATTATACCATTTATCTTTTAATATAATAAAATTTAGAACTACATATTTTCAAATTTTCATTAATAAACGTAAAATTACAGCAAAGAAAAAACGTAATGATAGTGACGAAGATATAGATAAAGTTCTTGCTGAATTAGAAATGGAATATTCAGGACAAAAAAAACCAGTAAAAGAAGAATTAAATGATGAAAAAAGGGAAGTAGAAGATAAAACCTTAAATCAAAAAAAGCTGAAAGAAACAGAGAAGGAAAAAGATAAAGGAGATGCAATAGACATTGAAGATGGAGGTACTGTAAAAACAGCAGCACAAAAGAAAAAGGAGAAAAAAGAAAGAGAAAAACAGAAAAAGCTTGCTCAGAAAAAAGCTGTATGTATAATTTATAGCTGTATTTATAAAATATTTGTTTTCAAAACTAACATTATTTTAGGAATCCATGAAGAAACCTGATGTTGGTGACACCCTTAAGGATGCTGGTGTTGGTGAAAAGCAATCCGAACAGTCCGTAGAAACTAAAAAAGATGCTAGTGATGCAGAAGCAGAAGAAGAAGAAGGTAAAAAAAAGAAAAAGAAAGGTGTGAAAGAAGATCCAAAAGAAAAAGGTGTGTACCATCGAATAATAACATAATCTTTTTTTAACACAGTTTGGATATTTATGTTTATATTTGAATATTTATGCAAGTTTTAATACTGGAAAAAAGACATATAAAAACATTATTTTTAATTTGAATAAAATTAGGCATCTATGATTTTAGATTAAAAATAAAATAAATAAAAATCTTATATATATTTTGTTAATGTGTCGCAGTATATAATGAAAATATGGATTAATTATTAATTTTTTATTTTTAATAAAAATATTATTTTTATTGTTGTGCACAAAATTTCTTAGAAAAAATACACATATTTATTTTATAGGGAAAGGTCCAGGGAAAAAATTAATTGCTGCAATGCAAGAAGCTTTGAAGAAAGCGAAGGAAGAAGAAGAAAGATTAAAACGTGAAGAAGAAGAGAGAATACGATTGGAAGACGAAAGAGAGAAGGCGCGTTTAGAAAAACTTCAAAAAGAACAAGAAAGAAAGGAAAAGAAGAAGCTAAAAGAAAAACAGAGAAAAGAAAAATTAAAAGCCGAAGGCAAACTTTTAACTAATAAACAAAAACAAGCTCAAGCTAGGGCACAAGCTATGCTTGAAGCACTAAAAGCTCAAGGATTGGAAATGCCAGAAGCTGGTGAAAAGAAACCAAGACCTGGTAATAAAGTAGATAACATTAATTTAAATTTATTATTTATAAATACTTTAATCTATTTTTAATATTTAATTATTTAGGAACAAGAATAAGGCCAAGTAAATTAAAACAACAAATAAGTACGGAAGCAAAAGAAGAAATAAAAAAATCTGATGAAGTTAAGGCTGAACAAGTACAAGTAGAAATAGTTGATAAGCAAGAAAAAGTAGAAATAAAGAAAGAGGAAGAAGAGGAGGAAGCTGTTAAAGATGTTTGGGATGCTGAAAGTAGTGAAGAGGAAGCAGAAGAAGGTATATTAGTTTTTTGAAATTTTAAATTAATTAAAATTTTTAATGTATACTGTGTACTATATTTAAGAAACAATGTAAGTTTTTAATACATATTAACAATAAATTTAGTAAGATGTTTTTGTAAATAAGACTGAAGTGAAAGATTGAACTTTAAAATCCATCAATTCTTGATACAATTCATTTTCTTCATATAATGAATTATAATCAATTATTTGCAAATTCATACCTCAGTACTAAAATCCAAAAATATAATTGAGCATAAATCATAGTTATTATTGAAATATTAAAATTTTATGCGTTATAAATTATTATTCAATAGTTTTATTATGTATATATTACTGTGACTTACTATGAATAAATACAGCATATAATTACATATGGATTTTATAATAGATAAATCCGATAAAGTAACGAAGAAGTCGCCAAGTAAGGAGCTTTCAAAAGATTCGAAAGTTGTGGAAAAGGAGTCGACACCCGAAGATAATGAGGTATCCTCAGAATCATCAGATTCGGAGAGCGAAGGATCGGATTCTGGCTCGGATGAAGAAAGTGAGGAAGAAAGTGAAGTGGAAGATAAAACGACTGATGCTGAACGAAAAAGAAGGAAAGTGCGAGAAAGGATACAAAATCGTCGAATTGAAGCAGAAAAGAAGCGAACTTTGGATAATTTGCGAGCTGCTGTGGTATGTGTATTGGGTCACGTAGATACGGGAAAAACAAAAATTCTCGATAAGCTGAGGCGAACGAATGTGCAAGACGGTGAGGCTGGTGGAATCACACAGCAAATCGGTGCAACGAACGTTCCAATTCATGCCATTCAAGAATCAACGAAACATGTTAAAGGAGTAAGTAAATAACTTACTTATATAAAATTAATTTCAACTTCTCGTCACATATTCTATTTGAAGTAATATATTTATTTTTCTTATAAGGTTAAGTCAAAAAATAGTTACAGAATAGAATACAAGTAATGTTATATGATGATAATTGAACACAATGCCAATAATGTAAATTGTAATTTGTTTTAGTTTGAAAGTAAAGTCTTCAAAATTCCTGGACTGTTGATTATCGATACACCCGGTCACGAGTCATTTAGTAATTTAAGGAATCGAGGGTCATCTCTCTGTGACATTGCAATTTTAGTAGTGGATATTATGCATGGATTGGAGCCTCAAACAATTGAAAGTATCAATCTGTTGAAAGCGAAAAAATGTCCATTTATCGTCGCACTAAATAAAATCGATAGGTAGGAATGTATACTTTTATTTATAAATGCTTCTGTAAGATATTCAATATAAAAAACAATTATAATTTTCATTGTCTTTTAGGTTATACGATTGGCAAACCATGAGTCGTAGAGATGTACAGGATATTATAAAAAGTCAAGCTATTGGCACTCAACGGGAATTTGAAAAACGGTATAAGGAAGTGATTGTTCAATTTGCAGAACAAAGTCTTAATGCTGCTATATTTTATGAAAATCCCGATCCCCGAAGTTATGTATCCTTGGTTCCAACAAGTGCCATAACAGGTATGACAATTATTTTAAAGCACGTTTACAAACGATTTAACAAATGCTATTATTTAAATGTTTATATTTTATTCAGTTAATTAACATATAGTAATTGAATTGAATTCTTCAAATATAAAAGAATTTATTTCAAAGAGTTTATTTTAATATTGGCCTCTGATATTTCTGTTGCTTCTTCATTAAAATGAAATTGCTCTGGAGCAATGTAGCTAATTTGATTAACCAATTCGATTAATTGTAGGTGAAGGTATGGGGAATTTGTTGGCATTGATTGTTGATGCCTGTCAGGGACCTCTGGCCAAACGACTTATGTTCAGCGAGGAATTAGAAGCTACTGTGCTAGAAGTTAAAGCCCTTCCTGGACTTGGTACGACGATAGATTGTATTCTACTTAACGGGATCCTTCGAGAAGGTGACACAATGATTGTGGCGGGTACAGATGGACCGATCGTTACACAAATCAGATCACTTCTTATGCCACAGCCATTAAAAGAACTTAGAGTTAAGGTAATTTTAAAGAATTTTTTCCTCTACTAATATATAAGCGATTTATTAATAAATTATGCAACAATTTATATCTTCGGTTAACATATTTAATAATTTCAAAATTTTAGAGATGATAAATTATACTTAAGTAGATTTGATTTAAATTTTAAAAATTACATTCGATTATTCAGAAAATATAAGTATCTGATTTTAAAATCCAAAAAATTTTATTGTATATATTGTAAAACATTTTCTAGTAATTTTTTCATATTTCAAAAATGATTTTACAAAATATCTTTTTTAAATTCTTGCATTTATTTATAATTTTTCTTTTTCTTTTTTTCTTATTTTTATTATTGTCATTTGTGAATTCAATTACCTGTGTACAATTGTAATAATATAAAAAAAAACTTCATTTCTATAGAGTGCGTATGTAGAACATCGTGTAGTAAAAGCAGCTCAGGGAGTGAAAATTGCTGCAAAGATTTTGGAAAAAGCTATAGCAGGTATATATTAACAGTTACTAATAGAGAATTTTGTGATAAAGTTTACCTTAATTTTGATAATTTTTTAAATATCATTAACAATTTAGGATTAAAGCTTGTAGTAGCTCAGAAGCCAGATGAGGTCGAGATTCTGAAAGAGGAGATTGATAAGGAATTAACTCATGCCTTAAGTAAATTGAAGCTCGTGGATCGAGGTGTCTTTGTGCAGGCATCGACTCTTGGCGCTCTCGAGGCACTCGGAGACTTCTTAAAAAGTAGCAAAATTCCGGTAAGTATCATCAATTTATTTATTTATTATTATATTGAATGAAGTGATCGAGGAAAATCGATTGAGCACAAAGTTATCGAAATTTAGTTATATTTCCATACCGTTTTGCATAAGCTGCTTTATAATGAATTTTTTACTAATTATATTGAATAATTATAAAAGAGATAGTATAAAATTTAAGAACATTTTAAAAATATTTACAAGCTTATTATTTCTTACTTACTACAGTTTTAGTCTTTAAAGTTTTAAGCATTATTTTTCCTAAAAAAGAAAGTATCAATTATCACTTATCTCACTTATGAAAAATAGGTTTATCTGACAAGCATTTCTATGTCGCGTTACTTTAATCTTAGAATTAAGATCGATTAAATTATTTTATTATTTCCGTAAAAAGTATAATAAATATTAAAACAAAAAAAGAATTATTATGGAAAATTATCCTTAAAATATATATTGCGTTGATTTGTTAATTTTTTGTAATATTATTTTATAATCTCGATGAAAATATATTTGCGCTTTGATTATAAACTTTCATAAATAGTTACTCAATCTCAATTCTTTTCTAGAAAACTCAACAAAATTGAAGCTATTTAAAGAGATTTAAAACAGTCGAAAATTACAAAGTATTTTCATAATTTGGCTGTTATGTGTGTTTTTTTTTAATCAGTTCATTTTTTTTTTATATTTTCGCATATGAATATGCACGATTGGTTAAGCTTATAAATAAAGATAATTATCTTTTAAAAAACTAGTAAATCCTTATACGACTGTATGTGTTTTATAAGAGACACAATTTATACTTTTATCTTAATTTCAATAATAAGGAGCTAAATATTATAGCTAATTATACGAAAAGCTTGAAGAGTCTACCTTGAGCTAATTATAATGAATATGACGTAAACAAGGTGGGGAACGTGAAATCCGAGTAGTAGGACCACGAGTATTTGGTCGAAAGAGACTCGGGAATCTTTGTGCTCGTTACGCTTGCACGTACAAAGAAAATATACAGTGGCATAAAAGAGAAAAAGGGAGTAAAAATAAAAAGCGATACGAGTACGAGCTGTCGCGCGTTACAGTGTCGAGGGGAGTGCAAAAACGGAAGAGAGGAGACTTGCGCGCACGCACTCACGTACACGGACGACGGATCACGAACACAAGTGGTCGTAGGCGCTCGGTGCACCGACCAATGAGCCGTATCCTGCTAAACCGTTAAGAAGGAAGTGCTTCATTGCCACTAGCTTCGAGCGCCCATATGTACGTTACGCGCTCCTCCATCGGCGTCCGCCAAAAATCTTTATCGCTACTTAATGTCAGAGGCTGTGCATGCGCGCACGCTATGGAACGCGGTCTTATCGTCAATTTTTGGCTGGGCTTGCTTACATTCGATATGGCTCGAAGGGTCGTTTCTCGGTTGCCGATTACACGGGCAGTTTTGAAAAAACGCTCGCACTCCAGTTTTAAATTTTTAGTATAACGGAAGGGCGATCTGAAGTAACTGTAAATTAGTTGAATCTATCGTCTTTCGTTGTGACACAAAACTGTATTTCATGCGCACATGCACACACGCACACGCACACGCACACGCACACGCACACGCACGCACGCACACGCACGCACGCACACGCACGCAAGTCCTTATTGAAAATGAAGCAGTGGAAAATTTGTAAATCTAATCTAGTATTGTTATATGCCGAGATGCTCTTTATGCTAAAATGTTTCATAATATTTTAAATGTTCCGGTTTCTAAATGGCGCTATAATTTTCTATTTCGTATCACACTTTCACAAACCTGTGATTTTAGCAAAAATTATCTAAACGAGGCTTAATGCACACCACTTAATATTAAAGTTACCACACGTACACTAAGCAGCAGATTTGTGCAATCTGAGTAAAATACGAGAAATTGCAAATGCTTTTAAGAGTCTTGTGATAATTTTTCAAACGTTTTATTATTTATTATGGCAAATAAGAGTAAATAAAAGTACAATAAATATATATAATTTATTTAGTTCGCTATTCAAAATAAATTATTCTTAATAATCGGATGCCTTTGTAATCAATAAGGTACTACTTCTATTATACAATTATTGATATAAGATCAGAGTAGCTTTTTGTTAAAATGTATTATTACATTACGTGTCGAGATAGATGCTTGAAGTCATTTTAATTAAAAGCATTTAATTTAAATGTTTATCAGAAAATTGTATCTTTGGGATTGAAGGTACGTATATGATGATAATTATATTATGTGCAAAATCATAATTGTATCGGATAAATCATGATAACATAGTAAATTGCTGCAAATAGTAATATGATATCTTACCATTTTATCAAATATTTGCTTGAAAAAATGAAATTTAATTGTATTTATATTATTAATCTATGAAGTGTATACGAAGTATCCCGGATATAAATTTTTTCTTTCATTTTCTTAGATTGAAATATGAAATTACGTGATTTTCAATATAATCGCAGTTACTCTCTTGTATTATTATTATTATTATTATTATTATTATTATTATCATTATCATTATTATTAATTTTAGAAATTGGAGATTTAGTTAATTTTTAAAAATAATTGCTTGCAAAGGCTCGTTAAATTATTTTGCGAGCTTATTCTTTTGTATTATATGTGGAAAAATACCTGGGAAATTCCATTGAATCTTAGAATATTTAGATATACAGTATATGCGTGCGCGTGCGCTCGCGCCGAAATACTCTTAACCATATGGTTTGAAGTACGATTAGCGCTCTTGTTGAAATCATTTAAAGAAAATAAGCTATTATGGATAGAAGCACGTGTTAATAATTTTATCGATCCCCTCCATTTCACAACGTTATCTCACCGACGCCTGAAAACTTTCATCCGAGCGATCCGATCATCTCGCTCATATTTTTCTCGTGTAAAAAGGTGAAAAAAAATTGCACGTACCGTATAATACTTTATAAGCGAAACGGCCTCTATAGCGAGTCTCTCGTCCTTGCTCGGCTTATGAATGGAATCTCCCCTTCCGCTTATAGCCGTAACGGCGGAGGTGGGGAACGAGCAAAAGAATACGGTCTGATCACGTGGTGCGGGGCTCGTGACGTCATGGCAGAGCGCGCGCCCACTCTACGCACATATTATATTATCCGCGAGGTCCCGCGAGCGCACTTGGAGATAACAGAGTAGTTTTGATGAGCATGTGCGTAAGCTCGGAACATTTGTCTGGTTTTGGCCGGAGGTGGAGGCCATTGAAAAAATTCTGGCACTTCGGTCGGCCTCGCTGCTTCTATTTGCCAATGTGAATCTAGAAGAGATTCATAGAATCGTGCAATCTCTTGAGTTTCGAATATTAACAGTTATAAAATTAGATTAACCTCCCCCCGTAGTTACATCTTTCGATTTTATGTCCATGGCAATGTTTTATGATTCAATTTGTAAATCCGTCTTCTCTATCTTTTCATTAATTACTTATATTCACGTTTTGAAATATTCGCCATGACATACAAATATTCGTATTGACAAAGTTATAAATTTAAGTTCTATAGATCTAATTAAGAAAAAATCAAGTTTTTGGAAAGGGATAGAACGATTGTTCTTTGTTATTAATTTTTATACACGAGTATAGTTTGTGATAATATTATTGATAATAAAACGTGAAAGTCATTTTTTGGAAAAAGTTGACCAAATATTTATTTCATTCGATACTTCTTTACATCCAAGAATTTGGATTTTTTAATTATTTTTATTTGCCACCTTAAAATATCTGACCGGTAAAAATTCATTCTTATTTAACAACTTTAAAAATTGCTGATAAATCTAAATATAATTCAACCAGACAATTCATCAATAATTCATCAATAATTTTATTAAATATTGAAAAATGTTAAATGCTCCTTTAAGACTTTATAAAGCACAGCGTTGTCTCAGGCTCGAGAGACGCAAGCATCGATCGATGCTTGAAAGGCGTAATCAATACATTTTAAAACAAGTAGCTCAGTAACAAGTAGAGAAAAGCATAAGAGACAACAGTAGTTTTGCGTTGTAACAAATGCAGAAGGAAAAATTAAAAGGGCCGTTGATAGGAGAGAGACAAGAGAGAATAGAGAGGAGAGACAGACAATGAGAGAGAGACAAGAGAGAAGAGAGAGAGAGACAAGAGAGAAGAGAGAGAGAGACAAGAGAGAAGAGAGAGAGAGACAAGAGAGAAGAGAGAGAGAGACAAGAGAGAAGAGAGAGAGAGACAAGAGAGAAGAGAGAGAGAGACAAGAGAGAAGAGAGAGAGAGACAAGAGAGAAGAGAGAGAGAGACAAGAGAGAAGAGAGAGAGAGACAAGAGAGAAGAGAGAGAGAGACAAGAGAGAAGAGAGAGAGAGACAAGAGAGAAGAGAGAGAGAGACAAGAGAGAAGAGAGAGAGAGACAAGAGAGAAGAGAGAGAGAGACAAGAGAGAAGAGAGAGAGAGACAAGAGAGAAGAGAGAGAGAGACAAGAGAGAAGAGAGAGAGAGACAAGAGAGAAGAGAGAGAGAGACAAGAGAGAAGAGAGAGAGAGACAAGAGAGAAGAGAGAGAGAGACAAGAGAGAAGAGAGAGAGAGACAAGAGAGAAGAGAGAGAGAGACAAGAGAGAAGAGAGAGAGAGACAAGAGAGAAGAGAGAGAGAGACAAGAGAGAAGAGAGAGAGAGACAAGAGAGAAGAGAGAGAGAGACAAGAGAGAAGAGAGAGAGAGACAAGAGAGAAGAGAGAGAGAGACAAGAGAGAAGAGAGAGAGAGACAAGAGAGAAGAGAGAGAGAGACAAGAGAGAAGAGAGAGAGAGACAAGAGAGAAGAGAGAGAGAGACAAGAGAGAAGAGAGAGAGAGACAAGAGAGAAGAGAGAGAGAGACAAGAGAGAAGAGAGAGAGAGACAAGAGAGAAGAGAGAGAGAGACAAGAGAGAAGAGAGAGAGAGACAAGAGAGAAGAGAGAGAGAGACAAGAGAGAAGAGAGAGAGAGACAAGAGAGAAGAGAGAGAGAGACAAGAGAGAAGAGAGAGAGAGACAAGAGAGAAGAGAGAGAGAGACAAGAGAGAAGAGAGAGAGAGACAAGAGAGAAGAGAGAGAGAGACAAGAGAGAAGAGAGAGAGAGACAAGAGAGAAGAGAGAGAGAGACAAGAGAGAAGAGAGAGAGAGACAAGAGAGAAGAGAGAGAGAGACAAGAGAGAAGAGAGAGAGAGACAAGAGAGAAGAGAGAGAGAGACAAGAGAGAAGAGAGAGAGAGACAAGAGAGAAGAGAGAGAGAGACAAGAGAGAAGAGAGAGAGAGACAAGAGAGAATAGAGAGGAGAGACAGACAATGAGAGAGAGAGACAGAGAGAGAGACAAGAGAGAAGAGAGAGAGAATGAGAGAAGGGAGGCTCAATCGTGAGCCAGTGTTGAGAAGCGTCGTGGCGTCGACGAGCCAACACCGGAAACTTGCGCCCACGCTGCTCATCAGAACCTGTGGGTGGACCTCTCGCAATCGACGAGCGTCTTTCTTCTCCTCTTCTTCCTCCTCTTTTACTCCTTCTGCTCATTTACAGACAAAAATCAACGCTTTTTTGGAGCTATGACGACGAGACGCGTCCGACTTCTCCAATACGCCTACGTCTGCTTGACGAACGCACACGCGCGATGTCTCCCCTCCCCCCTACCCCGTGTTTTTCTTTCCTTTATGGCCTACAGCTTTTTTTTTGTACTGGGCGTGGAATTTTTATGAGAAGCCATTATACTTAACAGAATTAAGATAGTCTGCGGATTTAGGTGGAAAAAATTCTATTGCTTTATTATAGTACTAATATTTTCCAGTCTAAACGAAAGCTTTTTTCTTGCTTTTTTTCTCCTTTTTTTCATCTTTTTGTATGATGGAAAACTAATTTGTTAATGCATTGGTCGATATGAATTCCATTTTGTTTTTCAAAAGTCGAATGAGAAAGAAATTCGTACCATAGTTTTTCGAGTTTTTCGAAGTAAGCGTTGTGAAGTCTAATCGAGGATCGAATTTATAAAATAAATTTTTTTCACGCCATCACATAAGCATATCAATGTATCTATTTATTTATTAATTAATTTTTTTTTTTTTTTTTTTTTTTTTTTTTTTTTTTTTTGTAAATCAATGTAATTGTAATTCGCATGTCTAATCTTTATTTCTCCGTAGCTAAGCAGTAATCATATATGTTGCGAAATCGATCTTTTATGTTCTACTAATTTTATTAGCAAAGCAAGAAAGCTTTTACTTTACACAGGTTTAAGACGATAATAAGCTATGAATATACATAAATTCACTGCCTCATGACAATAATAAAATAAAATAAATTGACAATTAAGGGAATGATTTCAAGAAGCATAATCATTAGAAAATGCAGTTATTGACCAATGATCATTGACATGCATATCTATACGAATGCGAGAAGACATTGTTGAATAGCAATGATAGCTACAGAGTACAGTAAATTCATAATAATGAAATGTTTACATTCATATTGATGCTCGTCGAGCCGTCGATGCCACTTAGTATTGTCATCCAAGAGAATAGAAATACATGTGTGGAATATAATGATAAAATAAAGCATCGATATCCAAAGTGCCAAGAGCACGCGGCCAATGTGTAACATTCGAAATATTTAAAGCACATGATTGTTATAAATATAGAATATATTTAACGGAGATATATTAAAGGAACTATTGTACAAGGAATTCATTCGCGTATGTTAAAGTTATTCATACATGTTGTAAACAATTTAATTACACGTTTTCCCATTGGCCTTTAAAACTGTTAGAGTGAAAAGCACTTTTATATCGTATCCCTTTTAAATGCATTTTCTATTCGTTTTATTTTATTCTTTTTTACAGAAAGAAATTGCCTTCGAGTGTCTTGAATGAATACGTATTTTATAATTGGTTCAAATAAAATAATTTATATTTTCTAAACTCAAAAGTATATTTCTATCCCCAAAATAGAAAAGATCAGTAAATAGTTTCGGACTACGTATTCGCGCGTTTATCTATTTCTTGGTGAGATAAAAAAATTTATTTAATAATATCTAAGTATATATAATTCGTTTTCAATTACACTGTTTGTTTAATTGTATTCTATAGAGAAAGGAAACAAAAAAAAAATTATGTAAATCTGATTATGAGTATTAAACTTATCTGGATATTATAAAATTAAGTTATTTTATAAAAACAAATTTTATCTAAACATCTTTGTTTATTTTTTATTATTTATGGAAAAACGTCGTTATATTTATCTCTTACTGTTTGAAAACTAAACTATTATTGAAAGAAACTAAATATTTTAAGGCATTTTTTTTTCTATTTTCACATATTATCAACACGTTAATCATAGTTCTTTTTATTTATCATTAAAATAGAAATATTGATACTTTTAATTATAAGCCTGAAATATGATGAAGAGCAATGATGAATGCTTCTCTATTGTAGTTTATTTAGTTGTCATTTTTCAAATAATTTGCTTAACATACGGTTTACATATTTTCTTAGTATAGGATATATATATATATATATATATATATATATATATATATATATATATATATATATTGAGAGAGAGAGAGAGAGAGAGAGAGAGAGAATATAATATACTGGTATACTAGTAAGCAGAAAAGCTGTCCTATGTAATGTAATAACAAAAATTATTGACCATTATGGCTGAATTGTATTATTCAACATACTATTTTCTTCTTAAACAGCATAAAAATAGCAAAATATCAAATAGTTAAGATTTTAGTACAGTTGGCTTTTTTTTTTTTTTTATCAGAAAATATTTGTATTTTTTGCGAATATAATATGATACTCATATACAGTAAGTCTATTTATAATTATATATATTTAATAAATTTAATCGTTAATTGTTATATAATAAAAGTTATGTAGTTAATGAAGGATTACATTTTTGATTAGAAATTAATCTTTACATTTGTTTTTCTTAATACAGATGAAAAGACTCGATAATTCTAGAATATTTGTTTTAATATTTTACTAATTAATTTTTCTTATTTTTAAATGAGTTACAATTTTAAATATTTATTTAATGTGACTGATTTCGACAAATAATTTACATTTTTATCAATTATGAATTTAAGAAATGACTTTGCACATAAGACTGTAAGATTACTATTACACCAAGTTAATAGATATTATAGAACTTTTTCAATTAAGAAAACGGCATCCATAAGTCGTGGATTGTATTTAAGATAAAAAAAAAAGAAAAAAAAAATACATAAAAGGTGGTTGAATGCACTTGTTAAAAATAAGCAAATGAATTGGCAATTTTCCAATCACATGACTAGACTGTAATTCCCTCTCAAGAGTACAGTGTGTACACTACTGTTTTGATGGAGTCTTGTCGATGGAAGGAAGTAGGATAAGATCAGTGGATTCGTGGATTAGCAAGTCGTGTCGCAAAATTTAAAAGCACGTCGCGTGATTCCTCGTCGTATTTGGCCTCAGCGAATCACGTTACAAGCGCATACATTACCGAATGCCAAAGCATTTGTTTTTAATTTTCTACTTTCTCGTCTGTTGTAGATTCTTAAATAAATCCAATCGTTATCGCCAAAGATTATCAATACGTGCATTTCATTATCATGTTTATGATACTTTTCATGCAATTTTTCCTCCTCTATAATATTGCATTTCCATCATCAATCATAAAGAACTTGGTTTTTTTTTTTAAATTATAGGTTAGATATACTTTTCTTAGCATCATAAAATAAGTGAGCAATGTTTGTAATATGAATATTATTCATTTGTAAAATTTCATTGATTCGAATATATATTGAAGAATTTTTTCAAATATTTTTATATTCACGAAGCACTGATTGATCGCTTACTAAAAGGCAAGCTTCGTCATTATTATAAGCTAAGTATAGAATAATTTATATTTTTCATTTGTCATTTTTATTATTCATTCATTCAATGTAATAATTTTAATATTTAAAGTAAAACTAACGATTACTAGAAAAATAATTCTATTCTTATTTAAATAAATAAATAATGACAAATCTCAGAACGCTACTTGTCATTTTTATTTAAAGTATGTGTATCGTTGTACAAAAATTAAAAATATTCTTACTTACAGTTATATATAAAGTGTACATACGTTTTTTCGTATGTGTATTTATCACATTTAGACCTCTTAAGAATTCACCATTCAACAACTTCATTCATAGACGGCGAGAGTGAGGGTTACCAAAAAAGGTGAAGGGGAGAGGGCGAGAGAAAGGATAAGAGAGAGAGAGAGAGAGAGAGAGAGTGTGTCGATGTAGATCCTTCTTGACTGTATAGCCGTGCTCGTAAAACGCACCGCTAATTTCCGGTCGGTCATCGTCTTTCTACGCTCTTTCTCTCTCTCTCTCTCTCTCTCTCTCTCTCTCTCTCTCATCCTTTCTAAACTTCTTTAGATTTATTCGCTTACCCTCTCTGCCTTTATTTTTATTTATTTTACTTATATTGAATAGCGCTTACAGTTCGTCGGACGCATTTTCGTTTCTTTTTTATTTACCAGCAAGATCTCAAATATAACACTATGGATTAATGTATTCAAATTAATTGTATTTATAAGATGTCATGATAAATTTCGCTCTCTCTCTCTCTCTCTCTCTCTCAATTTCATATTAGAATATTTGACATTAGCAATTTATTACTGCTGAGAAATAAATATTATTGACTTAAGTAGAATTTGACATGAGCTTTTTTCTCGTTTGTTCGAATTCCAATTAATTACTTATATGTTTCGAACAACTTACATACTCACTGAAATTTCTTCTTTATTTTTTTTTATTTCTTTGTGTTAAAAACTTTTAATCAAATAATTATCTACTTAGATATTATAATAGAAGTTTATAATCATACATGAAATAATATGGTGAATTTTTATACTTGTAGGGCAATGGATGTAGTCGAACTAAGTGAATTTTATGCTTCAGAAAAATAAATATTAATTATTTCTCAGTTATTTCAATATATTATTTTTAAAAGTTTTGAAGCTAATATTCATTAACAAGTTTTATTAAAATTTTGTTTATATGAGTAAGCAAATGAAGTATTTTTATAATATTTATTATCGCAAAATCAAACTGAAGAAAATATTCGTTAATTATATATTAATTGTACATTTTGAAATTCATCAATTTTCATTAATTATTTAATAAGATTACTAAAAATTGATATATACGAAAATATCCCCATGATAATAGAAATTCTAGAAGTTTGAAATAATCAATTTCTTTTAAGAGATGGAGCCCTCTGCATTTTTTCCTATTCATAATAGCGAAGATACTTTTAAAGAGAATATTTATTAGCAACATGGTTTCCCAAATGATCTTATTCTTCACTGTTGATGAAAGTACGACGGCCGATGAACAACAAAATGAATGGAAGAAGAAGTGCGGTTAAAAAGGGACCAAGATAAACTGGGTCTCTGCATTCCCCAGCCAAAAGGCAATAACGGGTGCGCGTATGTAATTGCGTTCACTCAGAACATGCACGTACTTGGGTAGATGTTATTTTTTATTTCCTCCCAGAAGAAAATATGCAATTCTTCGATTAAAACTGCAAACGAGTGCCATTTATAGCTGACCCACACTGATATATGCATTACGCATGATTTGGAAGGCATGTGTTGGGCCTTTGGCTTGTATGAAAAGTTCAAATAAAATCTTCCTTCTCTTCCTTTCGCAAATTCATTCAGATTTCACTGGGCTTTACTTGTCTCATTTTCCCTTTCCCCTTCAACACTTATTCGCATTTTAGTCGTTTGTCTCTCTGACCATTTGTGCGCATGCGCGTACGTATGCTAAAACCTTCTAAAGTTTAAAAAAACATTTTTACAAATATTTACCATAAATTTGCATCGTTGGAGAATGACGTTTTACTAAGAATTTCATTAGAATTATCTCTTTTATTAATCATAATTAAAAATTAATTTCATAAAATTAACAATTTCTGAAATTAAATATCAAACTATATTTATGCAAGCATGCATTTGCACATATGCATGTACGTTATTGCATTAATTATATACATTCAAAATAAATTCTGAGTTTTTAGTGTCGATATTTTTCTTCGTTTTTATTATAAGATAACTTTTAAACAAGATTAATAAAAAAAATACGCCTGTCTATGCTCCAGTTGTCTATCGTATGGTTTATGGCCGAAAACCGCAGGTCTTTCCTTTTAAATTTGTTTTATTGGGACCTGTTTTTTTTGGGTCGGATACCAAAAAAGGTCGTTCAAGGTTCTGTCTGTTTGTTTCACTCTCTCTCTCTCTCTCTCTCTCTCTCTCCCTCATCATACATGCGGACGCGCGCGCTCGCACGCACGCACGCACGCACGCACACGCGCATAAAATAAACAGAGATATAAATACTTACCAGCGTACCTGCTTACCTGCCTACCTAACTATGCGCTCCGGTTATCTCTGCCATTCTCTTTCTCTTAGTGTAAGATAGATAAAGGCTGCGTGGGGGTCTCATCGAATATTTCACGCCCCATCCTCCGCCATCCGTTAGTCTTTTCGTTTTTGTTATTTTCCCATTTTTCCATTATTTGGATCGAATGGATGGAAAGCACATTTGTAAAAAAAAAAGGGATTTTTCAACAAATTAAAGAACAAATACAAATATATATATAATGTTTAACAAATTTAAAAATATGAATGATAAAAAAATTTAATTTAATTAAAAAAAACAATGTATATTTTTAATAAAAATATTCTCCACGATTAGATATATAGTTTTTAAAGTGTTTTATTTATTTTAATGATTCGAGCGAGAAATGATGTAATCTATTTTAGAATTTTTTATAAATTTGTTAAATATTTTTTGATGAATTTAATTTAATTTAATCGATTGTAAAATATAAACATTGTATAGTAGCGTTTTCATTATTTTTAATAATTGTTAATAATATTTTTAAAAATAGTTTGGTAAATTGTGTATCATCATATAGTATTCTAATTCGTAAAATTCAAAAAATTTAATTATATTTCTTAAACGCGTTTACTAAATGAAATTATAATAGCTAAACTATGCTAAATGACGGAATGCGGTGGGAAGAAAATAATTTTCCTCTGTTTTATTTCAACTTTTGCAGGTATTCATCTCGACATATTGCCTAATTTAGTAAAACAATTATGTAATGATAAAATTTTAGTATAAAAGATATTTTAATATAAAAGATATACATATTCATTTTGCGGTAAAATATATTTTTAACAAATGCTCCTTTGTTTTTTTGTTTTTTTTTTTTACGGGACAAGCTTAAGAAGATATCACGCGTGGGCCCCTTTGCGCCTTTTTTATCTCTGCTTTGCTTCAAAATTCAATATATATTCTAATCTCACACGGTTACGATACAATTTCCAATTAATATTCGTAGCATTATTTATTGGAAAAATATAATTTTGAAAAACACTTTTATAGATTGTAATTAATTTATTATAAATCATGCCATCGCATAAGCTAAAAAAATTTTATTGTATTAAATTTATATCAATTGATATAATCTACTGATATATTATTTATAAATGTCTAAAACAATATATTTATAATATTACAATTCTTATGATTTACTTATAATAATTTCAAGCTGTCGAATAGTACTAAAAGAAATTTAATTACATAGAAGGTAAAACATTTAAAATATAAAATATCAAATTTTTAATTTTTACAAGCTTTTTAGCAAAATTTTCAAAATACAGCTCGAAAATTATAATTCTAAAGAGCACAAGAGAAAGTTCTTTATAGCATTGTCAGAACTTTAGTTTCGAAATAAATTGAAAATTCTAATAAACCTCCACCTACTCATTATGCGCCATACGCACACTTAACGTCTACTTACTTGAATGAGATTGCGTTGAAGTTCGACACCTAATTCATGAAAAATCATGTACCATTGAATGAATTTCATTCTTCCCAAATCCCATCACTGTTATTCATGCAACGGTAGTGTTCAACTGCCCGCTGGAATAATTTTGTTCTCACGCGCTACGAAATCGTGATTGAAAATTCATTATACGCATCGTCCACGCCATCGAATTCGTAAGTGAACCGTAACACTTCTTTTGTGAATGGTTGAATCTCTTATTTATTTTTCGTTTGAAGATAAATGTTCTTTTCTCACCCTCTTTATTGAATTTTTATACATTTTCTTTTATATTAATTTTTTATTATATATATATATATATATATATATATATATATACACACAATATATATATATATAACAATATATATATATATATATATATATATATATATATATATATATATATATATAATCAAAAATTAATATAAAAGCAAATGTATAAAAATTCAATATATATATATATATATATATTAATCGAGCCTAGTTACAAAACAAAATTATATAATTTTATTTCACAAATTATAATAAAGAACAAAAAGTTAAATTTGTAAAAAATTTTAGCCGAATCTCATATTCGATAAAATGCAATTTTTTACCACCTTAATTTTTATAGCTTTTTTAAGCTTTTTTTAATTCAAACAATTACTTTTATTTTAAACAAATTAATTTAGCTGTTGTTGTTGTAAGCCATTACGGATTACTAAACAAAAGAAATTTTTGTTTATAATTCCTTTAATAAGCATCTACAATAATGCAAAATAAACATAAAGTAGATCTAATGAAAATCTTTGGACGTTAGTGAGAATATAAAAACAAGCAAACGTGTTCTTGAGCTCGATGTTACGCTCTCGTTATGTTTGCCGTGGTCATATCATAATTTCCACAAAGGTGTCACAGAGCCTCGTTTCGCTCATTTAACTTACCCTATGCTTGCTTTTATTGCAAGCTAAACGACTCTATATTTTTCTGTTTTTATTAAACAGCTATACAATAAAAATAAAATTCTAGGAGCATTTATTAATGCGGCTTTGTAACTAAAGACATCTTTATCATAGGAATTATTTTAAATTTACATCTTATATTAAGATCTTTATATTAAAAGATATCTTTAAATAGTAAAACATCCGTGTGAAAGTAGATATCTAAAGTAAAGTGAACTTTGATCAATATCTTATATTTCATAAATACGTATAAATAATTAATTTCTTCGAGTTATATATATATATATATATATATATATATATATATATATACATATATAATCAACTAATAGAATTAAAATTCTCATTTCTAAGAGGACTTAATATTGCCGTATTTAATAAGTAGTATGTGATAATCGTTTGCCCCTGTACTTACTAAATTTATATAGATTAATAAAATAATACAAACTAGTTGGTTCTTAATTGTAGGGATAATATCAAATATCTCATCCCATTTGATTATCATATGAAATTGCACATTGATAATATTAATAGAGCAAAAATATTTATTATGGCAGTGGAAGTTACAAAATATGAAAAGAAACAGCATATTATTTACTTATTAATAAAATTAATAATAATTCAAAAAATTTTTCTCCTTAATTTTTCGAATTAGCTGCTAATCTACCTTTATATGATAATGTAGTTTAATAGAATTTAATGAGCAACAACAAGTACTTTGGCTTTTAATTTGAAATTTTGCGCATTAAAGTAGAGTATTATCTTACCAAGAATAAGATTTTAATTACATCACCAGTAGCGCAAAATGGAAGTTTAACTCGAGCGTCGGTGGTATTGTACTTTGCTAGTAACTTGAAAGTTATACGAAAAAAACCCCATCTATATAATAATCGAAGCTCCATGAGATTTAGATTCTAAAGTCTTTTATTACTGATTTGCTTCTGAAGATACAAAAAAATTAAGGGATATCAAGTGATAGCTTTCATTATGTCTAGCCGGCTTTTACTATCTTTCTCTTTTAAGATGAAATCAGGACAATTTGTGATTTCACTTCATTTATTCAAAATCTGATAAACGAAATTTATATTTATTCAAATTTTATTACTGACAAATATTTTCACAGTCGCGTGCCATTATATGTATATATTTATTCATTAAAAAACTATTCTTCTTAATAATTTTATAATATCTTTATTTGATGTACTTAAAATATAAATAGTTATTCTTTAATATAAAATTTATATTAAAATACCATATCCATTATGCATTTAATATGTGATTCAAACAGCACAATGTGTTTTTAACGTATGAAAACGTGGCCAATGATTTTTTTTATAAACTACTATTAACGCACATTCTTTACTACATTTATATTTATTTTTTATTCTACAATTTTTTAAAATATACACACAATATAATGATAATAAATGTATAATAATATACGTAAAGTATTTCACTTTTGCATCAGGAATATGTTTTATAACATATTACTTAAAAAGCAAATTTTCCTATATCAGATAATAAGGATTTATAGTTTATAATTATATTCGTAAATATATAACAAATTGTTAATATTTATTTTATCGTAAAATGTTGTTTCTTTCACTTTCATGAACATTAAATCATTGGCAAAGATAGTTTTTATACTCGCGATCTCGTATAAAAGTTCTTTCTTTTATTAAAAATAATTCAATAAATAGACAAAAATTGGAGAAATAAAATTTTATAACCGTCTTTATTCGCTAATCAATGGACATGATTTCAGTTATTTTTAATGCTCGAGGGTGCGCTTTAACACGCTATTACCTATACAGACGCTCATAGCCGATGACTATGAGCCACCTCCGCGAGTGGAATTCCAGTACATAATCTCGAATAAAACACAGCTGAGCTATGCGAACTAACTATCAAGTAGAATCCGCAGCTTGCATTACCTGGACCATATGTACACGCGTCTTGGTATAAAAGGATGGTGTGAGCGCTTCTAATTTCCGGCACTGGCTGACCGAAAAATAAGACACCTCCGTACGCAAGATCATTTCAAAGCAACGCGAAACCGGACTCGCTTACCTACTCACTACTTCCTTTTTGTTGTAATATGAGCAGACTGTTTTTTTTTTTTTTTTTTTTTTTTTTTTATTGTGCGAAGGTACTTTTCCGAGTCTATTTTGAACTGCATTCACTTCAGCGGGTTAATCATTTTATTCTGTTGGTTGGTTTCTCTATCCAACTTGGTCCTTCAACTCTTTTCGCTATAACGTTCCTGGCGAATTTTTACTTGAAAAAGCATGTATGAAGAAAATCAATATACAAATACTTTTCAAATTTAGACCAATTATTTGCATAAAGAATATCCTACTTATTTCTAATAATTAGAATTAAGTTTCATCTAATTTCATCTAATTAACATACAGTGAGCACAAAATTAATTCTTCGTCGTCATATGGTTAGTATAAAATTAATTTTTATCTCAGTTTTTAATTAAGGAAACGTTACATTTTAATGCTGCTATTTTTACAAGCTGAGATAATGTTTATATACACTTATTAGACTTTTTATTTATTGTTATTAAACATTTTAAGGAAACGATTAAGTTAAATTTCATAAGCTGTCTAAAGGATGCGTTTTGTAATGGATATTTTCTTTATTATTGATAATAATATTCCTATAATGTTTGCCTAGTTCATTAAAGTATACGTATTGTATAGAAAAAAATATTGAATACATAGTATCAAAGAATTGAAACTTTATCATAAAATTTGATTGTCAATTGTAAGAATATCGTCATGAAACAAAAATAATGTGCCAAATAAATTAATATAATCTGTAAACCGGTTTCTAATCACTTGATTCAGCTGAAAAGAATTTAGAAAGCAAGTTATATTTTAATTTTTATATGGTTATATATGACATGATAATTAAGGAAGTGCTAAGCTAATTTTTGTGAATTACCAAATTTTTTATACAATTATTTTGTCAGATAAACTTGCTCGTATAATCAATTCCTTTATATAATGGACTTTTTAATTTCTAATGGAGTACAAATTTATAATATTTAAAGTAGGCGATAATTATATTATTATTATTTCTATAAAGCGTAAAGTTATTTAAAAGTGTTGAAATTATTTATGCAGCAATTAGAGGAAAAATTTAGAAAACTATGAAAATTATATTTAAGAATGGAATATTATGCTTTGGACACATAAAAATGAATTTATTTTTAAAAAGTTAAATATGGAATTATTTATATATCTAATATTTTATAAAATATTTAATCATATTATTAAACTTAAATATGCTTTTTTTTCTTAATGATATCGTAAAATATAGGTATTTTTTTTTTTTTAAATATCATAAAAAATTTAGTGACTTAACTGAAATCATTTTCTTGTGCTTTTGTTTCTAGATAATATAGGTAAAATATTAATAAAATGGTGTAAATTAGAAATTAAATCATTATTTGAGGAGGTTTTGTTATTATTAATAAGATGCTTGCATACTAAGAGCGACATTAGTATATTTTTCATAGTATCCTAGCGAATGAACACTGTAAATTAAAGAAAATCTCATATTAAGTTCATGCCACTTTTGCATTTAAATACTAATGATCAAGCTTATATAAACAATAGTTCTAACTTTGTGTATTAATTATTAATTCACAATCTTATAACGTAACACATTTTTTTTATACATTATGTTTACATAATAATTATTTAAGTTCTTATTTTTTATTAATATAAATTTTCTTCTATACAAATAATAAATGTTACCCTTGAAAAGTTAATAATTAATTTTTTTTGTTATTCATAATGAACAAACGCGTAAAACAATAAAATCATCTATACTTTTGTATTTTAATGTTTTCGTTCGGTTGCTTATTTAAAAAGATATTTTTAATATTTGATAGAGGTTAGTGCCTAGACGAAAAAATAAATTAAAAAATAAAAAGGGTCTAGCGGATGCTGTTGAAGCGATTACGGAACTGCCTACGATTTTCTCGTAACTCGGTTAACACGACAGACCGAGTGGCAGGTAGATGAGGTTCAACTCGATATCTCATTCTCGTATATTACCTTAAGTTTATTTAGGTAGATGCACCAGTCACCAGCTTATCCGCATCAATTTTATACCCGATGTGCTTTCTGAGCATCCTGTTTCTCGTATTCACTCTCTCTCTCTCTCTCTCTCTCTCTCTCTCTCTCTCTTTCTCTCTCTCTCTCTCTCTCGTTTCATCGGACGAACGAAAAGTGGATGTCTTACAGGATAGTGTCTGCGGGATTCGAGGAGCGGAAGTTTCGGCACGATAAAAAGGTATCGGCAGATGCCACCGATTGGAATGTCTCTTGCAGTTACATTAGGATGACCATATACTTTAGCCTTTCGTGTGATTATATCTTTCGATCATTCACTTTACATTATTCTCGGTAATCGGCGTTGTATACATTTTTATGCCGATTGAAGAATTACTTTTAATGTGCCTCAAATGCATAAGGTAATATATACAATATATATAAATAAAACTTAATTACAATTATATTGTATTTGTATCGATTTAGTCGAAGAATTTATAAAATATATCTATATAAATGTAAAAGCTATATACAAATATATACTTATTTTCTCAAAATTATATTAATGCAAATTAATATGAATAAGAATTTCCTAAAAATATAAATACAAATAAACACATAACAAACACATATAATCACTTGATAATCACTTAATAATTACTTAATATAATAATATTTTAAAATCATGATAAATAAGAAAATGTATAGGTATATAATTTCAATGTACTTTTATCACTCATGCGATACATTTATTAATTAATATCTTTGAATTTTTTCACAATTATAGATAATATTATTGTAAATAAATAAAAATAGACTTGCTTAATAATGGCTTCATTCGGCTTAATATCCCGACTTTTAAACAAATGTATAAATCCAATAAGGTAAGGAGTGAAAATTTGCCCAGGCTAATTAGACACGGTGATAAGAAGACTAATAATTATGGATTAATAAATAAAACTTTAATAGGGTTCTTGAAGTGATGTACTTGGCTATGACTTTATGCAATGACATCATGGAAAAACCAAAAGCAAGTATAGTTGATAACTAAGTGAAGATTTCTAAGAAGTTATGCGTTAATGTCGCTGGCAGATGAGGAAGTGTAATGGGTAGGAATGGATGGTGTATTCTACCTCGATGATTTATTATCACATCGGTGAAGTCTCCTCCCTTTTCTCGCATGCTGTCTCATCTGATTCGCTCTTCTTTTACCGTCGTTACTTCTTTAAGATGAAGTTACATTAGTTTTATGAAAATTTTCTGATTATATATATTAATATATTCAATAAAACTTGTATCATCCATTCCTAGATGTTATTTATGGATTACAAGTTCTGGAAGTCATTTGGTAGCATGGCATCATTAGTCATTGACTTTTAACACCTTCTCTTAAATTAAATTTTTTTTAATTTAATGCCTGAACTTTTTCTTGGTAGCACTAGTTACGTTATTAATTATACAGAAATTTAAAAAGTATTTTTTTAATTCAAACAAGTATTGCTTCGTTTTATATTATTTTATACCGCACAATAAATTTGCATTGTTATTAAGAACTTAGTGGCAATATGTCCCTTTGTATTAAAATTATTTTTTTGTTTTAAATAACATGATAATTATTAAATTGATGAAATACTTTTAAAATACATTATGAATAAAGTTTTCTGTATCCTATAAAAATACACGCAACTTGTTGATTATAATTATTTTATTTATTTTATTAATCCTTTTATATAATATTTAGCAAAAGTTTGAGAGAGAGAGAGAGAGAGAGAGAGAGAGAGAGAGAGAGAGAAAGAACAGCGCACACAATTACAAAAGGAATAATTTCACTTGATTTACAATGCATTTTTTTCTCTCTACATAATACAGGAATATTTAGTTTACATCATTAGATGAAACGCGAGCAGTAATTACAAAAAATGCACGAGAATGCACATGATAAATAGAAGGGAAAGAAAGATCATGAGTTTCGTCCAAGAAGAACCTCGAGAACATAAACCTTACGATGGGAAAGTACGTATTTGGTAAGCGTGTAGCGCAGATAATACATGCAGATGTGCACCATGCATATGCCTATCGGAATTTTTTATAATTGTACCGGAAACAAACGGAGATATGAATCAGTTGTGAAGCGCAAGTAGTCATTGCAAGTACATTGGCGATACCCAATGATTAGCGATAAACGCGAATCAATCGATTAATTTCGAATAAAGTCAGCAATGTCAGTGTCTTTAATGTGCTACATTTTGATTATCTCCAAACATGCATATAAAATTATTTATATGTGCATTTTAATATTTTAACTAATTAATCAAAATTTATTTTCAATAAATCAAATTGTATAAATACAAAAGCAAAATTTAAATACTATTTAAATTTAATATAATTTCATTATTATTATATAATACCAGATTCCCAAGAAGCCGTCTAAATAGTTTCAAATACTAATTATTAATAATTTCAATTGTTAATAAATTATTTGTATTTCATGATATTTGACAAAAGATAGATATTCTATTATTTTATATATAAATACAATTTTATTTTATAATATTTGTTTCTAAATGTATTTCAAGATTATTGATTACAATATTACAACACAATTAATGATGAATTCATTACACTTAATTTATACAAAAATTATTTTGATCAATAATTTTTTATATATTATTAAATAATTACAAGTGTATTGATATATATTCATATAATCTATTATATATATATATATATATATATATGTTTCTCCATGTTCTTTGAACTTCTATTTCAAAATCGTTTTCCCTATTACATTTTGCACTTCTTTGTGCTTTTCATTTTTCACTCTTTGTGAACCTTATGAAAATTAGAAGAAAATCAGAATGAAATCGTTTTGACTATGGTACATATATGTACCGTTTATCCACAATTAGGTTCGGACGATCAGCTTGGATAAGCAGCGTATCGGTCCAATCGCGATAAGACTTAATTACGAGCAAAAGAAAGATAGATAGAGAGATGGAGAGAGAGAGAGAGAGAGAGAGAGAGAGAGAGAGAGAGAGAGAGAGACGCGGCAGCATATGATCGTTTCTCCGTGCAATTTGATGCAATTGTCCAACGTAACTGATATACCGGAAATGACCAGTGATTTGTGCAACAAAAACCAGAATAAGTAGCTTATCATCAAAGAGATTGCTACTTTTGTTAACTCATATTTGTTAACGTTATTGCGAAAGTAAATAGTATTTCTTGACTGTTTAAATATTAAATCCAAAAACTATAAAAACATTAAACTATTAAAACTATTAATTAAAATTTATGAATATTTGTTGTGATTTAATATCCGAAAGATACGTATAATTTTATTAGACACCCAGTAACCAATCAATATGAGCACCAAGGAAATTATAATACAATCAGTACAATTTTAACATTTGTTTAAACTAAGTAAAGGGCAATTATTTTTTAAAATATTTTTTAATTAAATAAATGTATTTGAGTTAAGAATTGATTGCATTGCAAAAAATATCAATTGTTATAATTTTTTAAACATTCATGAATATTTAACGGTATAATTTTTATTTATGAATATATTTTTTATAAAATTTATTTTAATATTACTACATTATTGTAAAAGTTGCAATACTTGTATTTATTTAATATGTTGACATAAAACAAGTTTAACGAATCTTTTATTTCATATTTTTAATTCAATGCTCTAGCATAAATATTTATGAGCCATTACTTATATTAAAAAAATTGAGAATTATATAAAAAAAAATTTTTTTTATAGACAAGTTGCATTTGTTGATAACTGTATGGTTAAAAAGTAATCATAAAATATTTATTTACAATTTAATTTCTAACTATACATTTACAATAAAAGAGCGGGAATGGTAATAGGTGCAATTAAATCTAAAAATTGTTCTTACTGATATGAAATCCAATCTATGTAGATTATCTTTCTTAAAATGTTCACTGAATATGTACAATTATAAAATTACTTGTATCCTGAGGACTAGTTATATATATTATAATTAACAAAGTAATCCAATCAATTATTTCTCAGTGTATAATTAACACAATTTAATGTAAATAAATACAGTGTAAGGTTGCATTGTATACGTGGATATTTCACGACCTAGAAAATAAATCCACGAGTGGAAAATATGCGAGAACTATAAAGAAAAAAGGCAAACATATTTAAGTAAAGTGGAATAGGAAAAATGAAGAGACAATATGGAAGAGATGGAGTTGCGGATGCCAAGAGCGGAAGTAGTCTCGGTAATAATGAATGAAGGAAAAGGATGTTCACACGATTTGCGCGCGTCGCTATTACACCACCATCATCCATCATTCTAAGCGAATGCAACTTACGTTAGTTGCTGTTCTTGAATCTGTAGAAAAATTAATCTTCATATCTTTCTTTCAATTTTTAGATCTTTCCTCGAGACTACGTGTACGTAAATTTTAATTTATCGACGAACTCTTTACGCGCGCATTTTTAATATTAATATTTAAAAATAATACCATCTTATAAAAAATCTTTCATCAAATGGCATGAGTGATTTATATATAAGTTGTGGCTATCAATGCTGTTTATGAAATTTTTTTAAGTCTTAGTGTGAAAAAAGTAGATTGATTTGTTAATAAAAGTAAATTAATAAATTCAAGGAAATTCATTCGTCTTACTGTAAACATTCGTAACTTTTACCTCATTTAAACTAAACATTATTATTTTATCATTGATTACGATTAAAATTTTCAATATGGCGGCACTTCGACTATATATTCAAGAAAACATTTCTAATTGCAGCAAAGTTTTGCATATTTTGGATGATTATTAAATAAAATAAGCAGGAAATATATGTGTATATATTTGCTATATTATATATATATATATATATAATAGTTGCGTTGTCATTTCCAAGAAAAATGATCAAATATATTTTTATGCTTATTAAACATCTCCATTATTATTAGCAAGTCTTTGCAAATTTACAAGCTATTATTATAGAAAAATGGTCTGTGCAATATTGAATTTTATGGTCAGATAAAAAAAAAGAACATCGTTCCACCAAGAACTTGCGTAATTTATTACTTTTGAACTTAATCGTAAAGAAAAAATTGTATCCAATTTTATTTAATAGTTTGCAATATCAAATTACATTTACTGCAATATGCCAGAAATTCGTGCTAATTGTTTTCAAAGTTCATTAGTACGTCAGCGTTACAGTATTGGCCGAGTTGAATATGGCTAAGAGCGAGATGGCTTTATAATCGTAAAAAAAAAAAAAAAAAAAAAAAAAAAAAAAAAAAAATAAACAAAACAAAAAAAAATATCGGACCTGCCTCGGTTTCGCAAATGCCCGAACAACGCGAATGACAATACGTCGATCAAGGCAGAGTTGCCATCTCGCACCCTTCGGTACTGCTCCGACCTGGTACCTTAAACGGGAAACGAACGAATAAGGATCAGAAGGGTGGCTACGATTGGAAAAGTCACGTATCCTCGCAGATGACGTAAGCCTAACGAGGGCGATAATGGAGAAAAAGGAAGCAAAAAAAAGAAGCTCGGCTGCTTTCAATTGCGAAGCTCACTCGCCGAGACTGGAATATCCACTGAAACTATTCGAGGGACGTACGATGGGCGGATAAATCAACGTTTCCTTCCAATTATATTCTTTCATTCTCTCCAAGGACTCGCATCTTTCGCCAAGCAGTGCATTTACTCTTATTGGTAGCTCGTCCTCGCCATAAAAGATCGCACCTCTGCTGAGCCGATATACTTATTTGCAATCTAACACCTGCGATCATTGATTAAAGGTTTGGTTTTGAAAAGGTATTAATAAATTCTTATATGCTCTTAGCAGAAGAAAATATTTATTTAATTTATATATTTTTATAATGTGAGAATATGCAGTAACATATACAAAATTAAGAATTAATAGAAACATTAATTTTGAGCTTCGATTTCGTAAGTGTCATTAAGGTATCCAAAAGCGTTTGCTTACATCATCAGCTAAAACGTGCCTAGCTGTTTCCGGCATTTTTATATTGCTTCCTCTTTTTAAAACTGCCAATCTTACGGATTCCTCGAATATGTTAGAATATGCTTTCCCGGGATATGACTAAGTATGGATAAAAAATTTTCTGCCAAATATTGAAACTTGGAAAATTGAATAGAAATTTATTTATACGTAATATATATATATATATATATATACATAGTTTTTTTTTTTTTTTTTAATGCGCATGTGTGTGAGTGTCTGCATGATATACAAACTCCGTAAAAAATGATTTTATCATTAATGGGAAAGATTTTAAGACATTTACATCTTGTTTCTCCAATTAACAAAAAAAAGGCATATTTATTTCATCTTCGAATTACATGAACTTTGTATTCAATTTTTCTTTTCTGCTAATAAAAATTACAATTTCAATAAAGTGTAATTGATTAACTCAATATTTTGTATACTACCTAAGCTAATGGAAAATGCTGAATTTATTATTAATCTTATATGAAATGGCTTATATCTTGAAAGACATAATTGCATTTTCTAAAGAAAACCGTGGAGCTAGAACGTTGTCCTCTCGAAAGGACAACACTCAAATTGATACGACACAAGATTTGAAAAAAGCATAAATAAAAGGGGAACATGATGATGAATTTGGATGGGAAGGACAATTAAACGGTAGTTGATATCTCGCTATTCGATGCCGCTCGATATATCGGGATTCCGGTGT